>NW_027448137.1:0-72806 GCF_038048845.1 Mixophyes fleayi | reverse complement strand
TGATTCATGATTCAATTCATGATTCAATTCATGATTTATGATTCATGATTCATGATTCAATTCATGATTCATAATTCATGATTCATGATTCATGATTCAATTCATGATTCAATTCATGATTCATGATTAATGATTCATGATTCATGACTCATGATTCATGATTCAATTCATGATAGATAATTCATGATTCAATTCATTATTCATGATTTATGATTCAATTCATGATTTATGATTCATGATTTGATGATTTATGATTCATGATTCATGATTTATGATTCAATTCATGATTAATGATTCATGATTTACTTCATGATTCATGAATCATGATTCGATTCATGATTGAATTCATGATTCATGATTCATGATTTGATTCATGATTCATGATTCAATTCATGATTCATGATTCATGATTCAATTCATGATTCATGATTCATGATTCAATTCATGATTCAATTCATGATTCATGATTCATGATTCAATTCATGATTCATGATTCATGATTCAATTCATGATTCAATTCATGATTCATGATTCATGATTCATGATTCATGATTCAATTCATGATTCATAATTGATGATTCATGATTCAATTCATGATTCATGAATCATGATTCGATTCATGATTCATGATTCAATTCATGATTCATGATTCATGATTCATGATTCATGATTCAATTCATGATTCATGATTCATGATTCATGATTTGATTCATGATTCATTATTCATGATTCAATTCATGATTCATAATTCATGATTCATGATTCAATTCATGATTCATGATTCATGATTCATGATTCAATTCATGATTCATAATTCATGATTCATGATTCAATTCATGATTCATGATCCATGATTCATGATTCAATTCATGATTCATGATTCATGATTCAATTCATGATTCAATTCATGATTCATGATTCATAATTCAATTCATGATTCATAATTCATGATTCATGATTCAATTCATGATTCATAATTCATGAATCATGATTCAATTCATGATTCATGATTCATGATTCATGATTCAATTCATGATTCATGATTCAATGCATTAATCGATTCATGATTTAATTCATGATTCAGTTCATGATTTATGATTCATGATTTGATTCATGATTCATGATTCATGATGCAATTCATGATCCATGATTCAATTCATGATTCATGATTCATGATTCAATTCATGATTCAATTCATGATTTATGATTCATGATTCATGATTCATGATTCAATTCATGATTCATAATTCATGATTCATGATTCAATTCATGATTCAATTCATGATTCATGATTAATGATTCATGATTCATGACTCATGATTCATGATTCAATTCATGATAGATAATTCATGATTCAATTCATTATTCATGATTTATGATTCAATTCATGATTTATGATTCATGATTTGATGATTTATGATTCATGATTCATGATTTATGATTCAATTCATGATTAATGATTCATGATTTACTTCATGATTCATGAATCATGATTCGATTCATGATTGAATTCATGATTCATGATTCATGATTTGATTCATGATTCATGATTCAATTCATGATTCATGATTCATGATTCAATTCATGATTCATGATTCATGATTCAATTTATGATTCAATTCATGATTCATGATTCATGATTCAATTCATGATTCATGATTCATGATTCAATTCATGATTCAATTCATGATTCATGATTCATGATTCATGATTCATGATTCAATTCATGATTCATAATTGATGATTCATGATTCAATTCATGATTCATGAATCATGATTCGATTCATGATTCATGATTCAATTCATGATTCATGATTCATGATTCATGATTCATGATTCAATTCATGATTCATGATTCATGATTCATGATTTGATTCATGATTCATTATTCATGATTCAATTCATGATTCATAATTCATGATTCATGATTCAATTCATGATTCATGATCCATGATTCATGATTCAATTCATGATTCATGATTCATGATTCAATTCATGATTCAATTCATGATTCATGATTCATGATTCAATTCATGATTCATGATTTGATTCATAATTTTTGATTCATGATTCGATTCATGATTCATGATTCATGATTCAATTCATGATTCATGATTTATGATTCATGATTCAATTCATAAATCATGATTCATGATTCATGATTCAATTCATGATTCATGATTCGATTTATGATTCTTGGTTCATGATTCATGATTCGATTCATGATTTATAATTCAATTCATAGTTCATGATTCAATTCATGATTCATGATTCATGATTCAATTCATGATTCATGATTCAATTTATGATTCATAATTCATGATTTATGATTCAATTCATGATTCATGATTCATGATTCAATTCATGATTCAATTCATGATTCATGATTCATGATTCATGATTCATGATTCATGATTCAATTCATGATTCATGATTCATGATTTATGATTCAATTCATGATTCATGATTCATAATTCAATTCATGATTCATAATTCATGATTCATGATTCATTTCACGATTCATGATTCTTGATTCATGATTCAATTCATGATTCTTGATTCATGATTCAATTCATGATTCAATTCATGATTCATGATTCATGATTCAATTCATGATTCATGATTCGATTTATAATTCTTGATTCAGGATTCGATTCATGATTCATGATTCATGATTCAATTCATGATTCATGATTTTTTAATTCATGATTCAATTCATGATTCATGATTCGATTCATGATTCTTGATTCATGATTCATGATTCGATTCATGATTCATGATTCATGATTCAATTCATGATTCATGATTCATGATTCAATTCATGATTCATGAATCATGATTCGATTCATGATTCATGATTCAATTCATGACTCATGATTCATGATTCGATTCATGATTCATGATTCAATTCATGATTCAAGATTCATGATTCAATTCATGATTCAATTCATGATTCATAATTCATGATTCAATTTATGATTCATGATTCATGATTCAATTCATGATTCATGATTCAATTCATGATTCAATTCATGATTCATGATTCATGATTCATGATTCAATTTATGATTCATGATTCATGATTCATGATTCAATTCATGATTCATGAATCATGATTCGATTCATGATTCATGATTCAATTCATGATTCATGATTCATGATTCGATTCATGATTCATGATTCAATTCATGATTCATGATTCAATTAATGATTCATGAATCATGATTCGATTCATGATTCATGATTCAATTCATGATTCATGATTCATGATTCGATTCATGATTCTTGATTCATGATTCAATTCATGATTCATGATTCATGATTCAATTCATGATTCAATTCATGATTCATGATTCATGATTCAATTTATGATTCATGATTCATGATTCATGATTCATGATTCATGATTCATGATTCAATTAATGATTCATGATTCATGATTCAATTCATGAATTAATTCATGATTCATGATTCATGATTCAATTCATGATTCAATTTATGATTCATGATTCATGATTCATGATTCAATTCATGATTCATGATTCATGATTCAATTCATGATTCAATTCATGATTCATGATTCATGATTCAATTCATGATTCATGATTCATGATTCATGATTTATGATTCATGATTCATGATTCAATTCACGATTCATGATCCAAGATTCATGATTCAATTCCTGATTCTTGATTCATGATTCAGTTCATGATTCAATTCATGATTCATGATTCATGATTCAATTCATGATTCATGATTCGATTTATAATTCTTGATTCATGATTCGATTCATGATTCTTGATTCATGATTCATGATTTGATAAATGATTCATGATTCATGATTCAATTCATGATTCATGATTCATGATTCAATTCATGATTCATGAATCATGATTCGATTCATGATTCATGATTCGATTCATGATTCATGATTCATGATTCGATTCATGATTCATGATTCAATTCATGATTCAAGATTCATGATTCAATTCATGATTCAATTCATGATTCATGATTCAATTTATGATTCAATTCATGATTCAATTCATGATTCATGATTCATGATTCATGATTCATGATTCAATTTATGATTCATGATTCATGATTCATGATTCATGATTCATGATTCATGATTCAATTTATGATTCATGATTCATGATTCAATTCATGATTCAATTCATGACTCATGATTCATGATTCATCATTCATGATTCAATTCATGATTCATAATTCATGATTCATGATTCAATTCATGAATCATGATTTGATTCATGATTCTTGATTCATGATTCAATTCATGATTCATGATTTGACTCATGATTCTTGATTCATGATTCGATTCATGATTCTTGATTCATGATTCAATTCATGATTCTTGATTCATGATTCAATTCATGATTCTTGATTCATGATTCAATTCATGATTCATGATTCAATTCATGATTCAATTCATGATTCATGAATCATGATTCATGATTCAATTCATGATTCATGATTCAATTAATGATTCATGAATCATGATTCGATTCATTATTCATGATTCATGATTCGATTCATGATTCTTGATTCATGATTCAATTCATGATTCATGATTCATGATTCAATTCATGATTCATGATTCAATTTATGATTCATGATTCATGATTCGATTTATGATTCATGATTTATGATTCATGATTCATGATTCATGATTCAATTCATGATTCATGATTCATGATTCAAGATTCATGCTTCAATTCATGATTCATGATTGATGATTCAATTCATATTTCATGATTCATGATTCAATTCATGATTCATGATTCATGATTCGATTCATGATTCATGATTCATGATTCGATTTATGATTCATGATTCATGATTCATGATTCATGATTCATGATTCATGCTTTATGATTCAATTCATGATTCATGATTCAATTTATGATTCATGATTCACGATTCATGATTCATGATTAATGATTCGATTCATGATTCATGATTTATGATTCATGATTCAATTCATGATTCATGATTCATGATTCGATTAATGATTTATGATTCGATTCATGATTCATGATTCGATTTAAGATTCATAATTCATGATTCATGATTCATGATTCATGATTTGATTAATGATTCATGATTCATGATTCATGATTCATGATTCAATTCATGATTCATGATTCATGATTCAATTCATGATTCATGATTCATGATTCATGATTCATGATTCAATTCATGATTCATGATTCATGATTCAATTCATGATTCATGATTCATGATTCAATTCATGATTCATGATTCATGATTCAATTCATGATTCATGATTCATGATTCATGATTCATGATTCGATTCATGATTCTTGACTCATGATTCATGATTCGATTCATGGTTCATGATTCATTATTCAATTCATGATTCATGATTCATGATTTATGATTCGATTCATGATTCATGATTCATGATTCGATTTAAGATTCATAATTTATGATTCATGATTCATGATTCATGATTCATGATTCAATTCATGATTCATGATTCAATTCATAATTCATAATTCAAGATTCATGATTCATGATTCAATTCATGATTCAATTCATGATTCATGATTCAATTCATAATTCATAATTCAAGATTCATGATTCATGATTCATGATTCATTTCATGATTCATGATTCATGATTCATGATTAAATTCATGATTCATGATTCAATTCATGATTCATGATTCGATTCATGATTCAATTCATGATTCATGATTCATGATTCATGATTCAATTCATGATTCATGATTCATGATTCAATTCATGATTCATGATTCATGATTCATGATTCAATTCATGATTAATGATTCATGATTCAAATCATGATTCATGATTTATGATTCATGATTCGATTCATGATTTATGATTTATAATTCAATTCATGATTCATGATTCATGATTCAATTCATAATTCATGATTCATGATTCATGATTCAATTCATGATTTATCATTCGATTCATGATTTTTTACTCATGATTCATTATTCGATTCATGTTTCATGATTCATTATTCAATTCATGATTCATGATTCAATTCATGATTCAAGATTAATGATTCGATTCATGATTCATGATTCATGATTCAATTCATGATTCATGAATCATGATTCATGATTCAATTCATGATTCATGATTCATGATTCATGATTCAATTCATGATTCATGATTCGATTCATGATTCAATTCATGATTCATGATTCGATTCATGATTCAATTCAATTCATGATTCGATTCATGATTCATGATTCAATTCATGATTCATGATTCATGATTCATTATTCATGATTCAATTCATGATTCATGATTCATGATTCATGATTCGATTCATGATTCATGATACAATTCATGATTCATGATTCATGATTCGATTCATGATTCAATTCATTATTCATGATTCGATTCATGATTCATGATTCAATTCATGATTCATGATTCATGATTCATTATTCATGATTCAATTCATGATTCATGATTCGATTCATGATTCATGATTCAATTCATGATTCATGATTCATGATTCAATTCATGATTCAATTCATGATTCATGATTCAATTCATGATTCATGATTCATGATTCGATTCATGATTCATGATTCAATTCATGATTCATGATTCATGATTCAATTCATGATTCATGATTCATGATTCGATTCATGATTCAATTCATGATTCATGATTCGATTTATGATTCATGATTCATGATTCATGATTCATGATTCATGATTCATGATTCAATTCATGATTCATGATTCATGATTCAATTCATGATTCATGATTCATGATTCAAGATTCATGATTCAATTCATGATTCATGATTCATGATTCAATTCATATTTCATGATTCATGAATCATGATTCAATTCATGATTCATGATTCATGATTTATGATTCAATTCATGATTCATGATTCATGATTCGATTCATGATTCATGATTCGATTTATGATTCTTGATTCATGATTCATGATTCGATTCATGATTCATGATTTATGATTCAATTCATGATTCATGATTCATGATTCATGATTCATGATTCAATACATGATTCATGATTCATGATTCAATTCATAATTCATGATTCATGATTCAATTCATGATTCATCATTCGATTCATGATTTTTTACTCATGATTCATGATTTTATTCATGTTTCATGATTCATTATTCAATTCATGATTCATAATTCATGATTCATGATTCAATTCATGATTCAAGATTCATGATTCGATTCATGATTCATGATTCAATTCATGATTCTTGATTCATGATTCATGATTCAATTCATGATTCATGATTCAATTCATGATTCTTGATTCATGATTCATGATTCAATTCATGATTCATGATTCGATTCATGATTCAATTCATGATTCAAGATTCATGATTCGATTCATGAATCATGATACAATTCATGATTAATGATTCATGATTCGATTCATGATTCAATTCATGATTCATGATTCAATTCACGATTCAATATTCATGATTCATGATTCATAATTCAATTCATGATTCATGATTCATGATTCGATTCATGATTCATGATTCAATTCATGATTCATGATTCATGATTCATGATTCGATTCATGATTCAATTCATGATTCATGATTCGATTTATGATTCATGATTCATGATTCATGATTCAATTCATGATTCATGATTCATGATTCAATTCATGATTCATGATTCATGATTCAAGATTCATGATTCAATTCATGATTCATGATTCATGATTCAATTCATATTTCATGATTCATGATTCATGATTCAATTCATGATTCATGATTCATGATTCGATTCATGATTCATCATTCATAATTCGATTTATGATTCATGATTCATGATTCATGATTCATGATTCATGATTCATGATTTATGATTCAATTCATGATTCATGATTCAATTTATGATTCATGATTCACGATTCGATTCATGATTCATGATTTATGATTCATGATTCAATTCATGATTCATGATTCATGATTCGATTCATGATTTATGATTCGATTCATGATTCATGATTCATGATTCAATTTAAGATTCATAATTCATGATTCATGATTTATGATTCAATTCATGATTCATGATTCAATTCATAATTCATAATTCAAGATTCATGATTCATGATTCAATTCATGATTCAGGATTCATGATTCAATTCATGATTCAGGATTCATGATTCATGATTCATGATTCAATTCATGATTCATGATTCATGATTCATGATTCATGATTCATGATTCGATTCATGATTCTTGACTCATGATTCATGATTCGATTCATGATTCATGATTCATTATTCAATTCATGATTCATGATTCATGATTTATGATTCGATTCATGATTCATGATTCATGATTTAATTTAAGATTCATAAATCATGATTCATGATTCATGATTCATGATTCATGATTCGATTCATGATTCATGATTCAATTCATGATTCATGATTCATGATTCAATTCATGATTCATGATTCATGATTCGATTCATGATTCAATTCATGATTCATGATTCGATTTATGATTCATGATTTATGATTCATGATTCATGATTCATGATTCAATTCATGATTCATGATTCATGATTCAATTCATGATTCATGATTCATGATTCAATTCATATTTTATGATTCATGATTCATGATTCAATTCATGATTCATGATTCATGATTTATGATTCAATTCATGATTCATGATTCATGATTCGATTCATGATTCATGAATCGATTTATGATTCTTGATTCATGATTCATGATTCGATTCATGATTCATGATTTATGATTCAATTCATGATTCATGATTCATGATTCATGATTCATGATTCAATACATGATTCATGATTCATGATTCAATTCATAATTCATGATTCATGATTCATGATTCAATTCATGATTCATCACTCGATTCATGATTTTTTACTCATGATTCATGATTCGATTCATGTTTCATGATTCATTATTCAATTCATGATTCATGATTCATGATTCAATTCATGATTCAAGATTCATGATTCGATTCATGATTCATGATTCAATTCATGATTCTTGATTCATGATTCATGATTCGATTCATGATTCAAGATTCATGATTCATGATTCATGATTCATGATTCATGATTCATGATTCATGATTCGATTCATGATTCATGATTCATGATTCATGATTCAAATCATGATTCATGATTCGATTCATGATTCATGATACAATTCATGATTCATGATTCATGATTCGATTCATGATTCAATTCATTATTCATGATTCGATTCATGATTCATGATTCAATTCATGATTCATGATTCATGATTCATGATTCATTATTCATGATTCAATTCATGATTCATGATTCATGATTCGATTCATGATTCATGATTCAATTCTTTATTCATGATTCATGATTCGATTCATGATTCAATTCATTATTCATGATTCGATTCATGATTCATGATTCAATTCATGATTCATGATTCATGATTCATGATTCATTATTCATGATTCAATTCATGATTCATGATTCATGATTCGATTCATGATTCATGATTCAATTCATGATTCATGATTCATGATTCAATTCATGATTCAATTCATGATTCATGATTCATGATTCAATTCATGATTCATGATTCATGATTCAAGTCATGATTCATGATTCATGATTCGATTCATGATTCAATTCATGATTCATGATTCATGATTCATGATTCATGATTCAATTCATGATTCATGATTCATGATTCAATTCATGATTCATGATTCATGATTCAATTCATGATTCATGATTCATGATTCAAGATTCATGATTCAATTCATGATTCATGATTCATGATTCAATTCATATTTCATGATTCATGAATCATGATTCAATTCATGATTCATGATTCATGATTTATGATTCAATTCATGATTCATGATTCATGATTCGATTCATGATTCATGATTCGATTTACGATTCTTGATTCATGATTCATGATTCGATTCATGATTCATGATTTATGATTCAATTCATGATTCATGATTCATGATTCATGATTCATGATTCAATACATGATTCATGATTCATGATTCAATTCATAATTCATGATTCATGATTCATGATTCAATTCATGATTCATCATTCGATTCATGATTTTTTACTCATGATTCATGATTTGATTCATGTTTCATGATTCATTATTCAATTCATGATTCATAATTCATGATTCATGATTCAATTCATGATTCAATTCATGATTCATGATTCATGATTCATGATTCATGATTCAATTCATGATTCAATTCATGATTCATGATTCATGATTCAATTCATGATTCAATTCATGATTCATGATTCATGATTCATGATTCATGATTCAATTCATGATTCATAATTGATGATTCATGATTCAATTCATGATTCATGAATCATGATTCAATTCATGATTCATGATTCAATTCATGATTCATGATTCATGATTCAATTCATGATTCATGATTCATGATTCATGATTCGATTCATGATTCATGATTCATGATTCAATTCATGATTCATGATTCATGATTCATGATTTGATTCATGATTCATGATTCATGATTCAATTCATGATTCATAATTCATGATTCATGATTCAATTCATGATTCATGATCCATGATTCATGATTCAATTCATGATTCATGATTCATGATTCAATTCATGATTCAATTCATGATTCATGATTTGATTCATGATTCATGATTCATGATTCAATTCATGATTCATAATTCATGATTCATGATTCAATTCATGATTCATGATCCATGATTCATGATTCAATTCATGATTCATGATTCATGATTCAATTCATGATTCAATTCATGATTCATGATTCATAATTCAATTCATGATTCATAATTCATGATTCATGATTCAATTCATGATTCATAATTCATGAATCATGATTCAATTCATGATTCATGATTCATGATTCATGATTCAATTCATGATTCATGATTCAATGCATTAATCGATTCATGATTTAATTCATGATTCAGTTCATGATTTATGATTCATGATTTGATTCATGATTCATGATTCATGATGCAATTCATGATCCATGATTCAATTCATGATTCATGATTCATGATTCAATTCATGATTCAATTCATGATTTATGATTCATGATTCATGATTCATGATTCAATTCATGATTCATAATTCATGATTCATGATTCATGATTCAATTCATGATTCAATTCATGATTCATGATTAATGATTCATGATTCATGACTCATGATTCATGATTCAATTCATGATAGATAATTCATGATTCAATTCATTATTCATGATTTATGATTCAATTCATGATTTATGATTCATGATTTGATGATTTATGATTCATGATTCATGATTTATGATTCAATTCATGATTAATGATTCATGATTTACTTCATGATTCATGAATCATGATTCGATTCATGATTGAATTCATGATTCATGATTCATGATTTGATTCATGATTCATGATTCAATTCATGATTCATGATTCATGATTCAATTCATGATTCATGATTCATGATTCAATTCATGATTCAATTCATGATTCATGATTCATGATTCAATTCATGATTCATGATTCATGATTCAATTCATGATTCAATTCATGATTCATGATTCATGATTCATGATTCATGATTCAATTCATGATTCATAATTGATGATTCATGATTCAATTCATGATTCATGAATCATGATTCGATTCATGATTCATGATTCAATTCATGATTCATGATTCATGATTCATGATTCATGATTCAATTCATGATTCATGATTCATGATTTGATTCATGATTCATGATCCATGATTCATGATTCAATTCATGATTCATGATTCATGATTCAATTCATGATTCAATTCATGATTCATGATTCATGATTCAATTCATGATTCATGATTTGATTCATAATTTTTGATTCATGATTCGATTCATGATTCATGATTCATGATTCAATTCATGATTCATGATTTATGATTCATGATTCAATTCATAAATCATGATTCATGATTCATGATTCAATTCATGATTCATGATTCGATTTATGATTCTTGGTTCATGATTCATGATTCGATTCATGATTCATGATTTATAATTCAATTCATGGTTCATGATTCAATTCATGATTCATGATTCATGATTCAATTCATGATTCATGATTCAATTTATGATTCATAATTCATGATTTATGGTTCAATTCATGATTCATGATTCATGATTCAATTCATGATTCAATTCATGATTCATGATTCATGATTCATGATTCATGATTCATGATTCAATTCATGATTCATGATTCATGATTTATGATTCAATTCATGATTCATGATTCATAATTCAATTCATGATTCATAATTCATGATTCATGATTCATTTCACGATTCATGATTCTTGATTCATGATTCAATTCATGATTCTTGATTCATGATTCAATTCATGATTCAATTCATGATTCATGATTCATGATTCAATTCATGATTCATGATTTTTTAATTCATGATTCAATTCATGATTCATGATTCGATTCATGATTCTTGATTCATGATTCATGATTCGATTCATGATTCATGATTCATGATTCAATTCATGATTCATGATTCATGATTCAATTCATGATTCATGAATCATGATTCGATTCATGATTCATGATTCAATTCATGACTCATGATTCATGATTCGATTCATGATTCATGATTCAATTCATGATTCAAGATTCATGATTCAATTCATGATTCAATTCATGATTCATAATTCATGATTCAATTTATGATTCATGATTCATGATTCAATTCATGATTCATGATTCAATTCATGATTCAATTCATGATTCATGATTCATGATTCATGATTCAATTTATGATTCATGATTCATGATTCATGATTCAATTCATGATTCATGAATCATGATTCGATTCATGATTCATGATTCAATTCATGATTCATGATTCATGATTCGATTCATGATTCATGATTCAATTCATGATTCATGATTCAATTAATGATTCATGAATCATGATTCGATTCATGATTCATGATTCAATTCATGATTCATGATTCATGATTCGATTCATGATTCTTGATTCATGATTCAATTCATGATTCATGATTCATGATTCAATTCATGATTCAATTCATGATTCATGATTCATGATTCAATTTATGATTCATGATTCATGATTCATGATTCATGATTCATGATTCATGATTCAATTAATGATTCATGATTCATGATTCAATTCATGAATTAATTCATGATTCATGATTCATGATTCAATTCATGATTCAATTTATGATTCATGATTCATGATTCATGATTCAATTCATGATTCAATTCATGATTCAATTCATGATTCATGATTCATGATTCATGATTCAATTCATGATTCATGATTCATGATTCATGATTTATGATTCATGATTCATGATTCAATTCACGATTCATGATCCAAGATTCATGATTCAATTCATGATTCATGATTCATGATTCAATTCATGATTCATGATTCGATTTATAATTCTTGATTCATGATTCGATTCATGATTCTTGATTCATGATTCATGATTCGATAAATGATTCATGATTCATGATTCAATTCATGATTCATGATTCATGATTCAATTCATGATTCATGAATCATGATTCGATTCATGATTCATGATTCGATTCATGATTCATGATTCATGATTCGATTCATGATTCATGATTCAATTCATGATTCAAGATTCATGATTCAATTCATGATTCAATTCATGATTCATGATTCAATTTATGATTCAATTCATGATTCAATTCATGATTCATGATTCATGATTCATGATTCATGATTCAATTTATGATTCATGATTCATGATTCATGATTCATGATTCAATTTATGATTCATGATTCATGATTCATGATTCAATTCATGATTCAATTCATGACTCATGATTCATGATTCATGATTCAATTCATGAATCATGATTTGATTCATGATTCTTGATTCATGATTCGATTCATGATTCTTGATTCATGATTCAATTCATGATTCTTGATTCATGATTCAATTCATGATTCTTGATTCATGATTCAATTCATGATTCATGATTCAATTCATGATTCATGAATCATGATTCATGATTCAATTCATGATTCATGATTCAATTAATGATTCATGAATCATGATTCGATTCATTATTCATGATTCATGATTCGATTCATGATTCTTGATTCATGATTCAATTCATGATTCATGATTCATGATTCAATTAATGATTCATGATTCATGATTCAATTCATGATTCAATTCATGATTCATGATTCAATTTATGATTCATGATTCATGATTCGATTTATGATTCATGATTTATGATTCATGATTCATGATTCATGATTCAATTCATGATTCATGATTCATGATTCAAGATTCATGCTTCAATTCATGATTCATGATTGATGATTCAATTCATATTTCATGATTCATGATTCATGATTCAATTCATGATTCATGATTTATGATTCATGATTCGATTCATGATTCATGATTCATGATTCGATTTATGATTCATGATTCATGATTCATGATTCATGATTCATGATTCATGATTTATGATTCAATTCATGATTCATGATTCAATTTATGATTCATGATTCACGATTCATGATTCATGATTAATGATTCGATTCATGATTCATGATTTATGATTCATGATTCAATTCATGATTCATGATTCATGATTCGATTAATGATTTATGATTCGATTCATGATTCATGATTCGATTTAAGATTCATAATTCATGATTCATGATTCATGATTCATGATTCGATTAATGATTCATGATTCATGATTCATGATTCATGATTCAATTCATGATTCATGATTCATGATTCAATTCATGATTCATGATTCATGATTCATGATTCATGATTCAATTCATGATTCATGATTCATGATTCAATTCATGATTCATGATTCATGATTCATGATTCAATTCATGATTCATGATTCATGATTCAATTCATGATTCATGATTCATGATTCATGATTCATGATTCATGATTCGATTCATGATTCTTGACTCATGATTCATGATTCGATTCATGGTTCATGATTCATTATTTGATTCATTATTCAATTCATGATTCATGATTCATGATTTATGATTCGATTCATGATTAATGATTCATGATTCGATTTAAGATTCATGATTCATGATTCATGATTCATGATTCATGATTCATGATTCAATTCATGATTCATGATTCAATTCATAATTCATAATTCAAGATTCATGATTCATGATTCAATTCATGATTCAATTCATGATTCATGATTCAATTCATAATTCATAATTCAAGATTCATGATTCATGATTCAAGATTCATGATTCATGATTCAATTCATGATTCATGATTCATTTTATGATTCATTTCATGATTCATGATTCATGATTCATGATTAAATTCATGATTCATGATTCAATTCATGATTCATGATTCGATTCATGATTCAATTCATGATTCATGATTCATGATTCATGATTCAATTCATGATTCATGATTCATGATTCAATTCATGATTCATGATTCATGATTCATGATTCAATTCATGATTTATGATTCATGATTCAATTCATGATTCATGATTCATGATTCATGATTCGATTCATGATTTATGATTTATAATTCAATTCATGATTCATGATTCATGATTCAATTCATAATTCATGATTCATGATTCAATTCATGATTTATCATTCGATTCATGATTTTTTACTCATGATTCATTATTCGATTCATGTTTCATGATTCATTATTCAATTCATGATTCATGATTCAATTCATGATTCATAATTCATGATTCATGATTCAATTCATGATTCATGATCCATGATTCATGATTCAATTCATGATTCATGATTCATGATTCAATTCATGATTCAATTCATGATTCATGATTCATAATTCAATTCATGATTCATAATTCATGATTCATGATTCAATTCATGATTCATAATTCATGAATCATGATTCAATTCATGATTCATGATTCATGATTCATGATTCAATTCATGATTCATGATTCAATGCATTAATCGATTCATGATTTAATTCATGATTCAGTTCATGATTTATGATTCATGATTTGATTCATGATTCATGATTCATGATGCAATTCATGATCCATGATTCAATTCATGATTCATGATTCATGATTCAATTCATGATTCAATTCATGATTTATGATTCATGATTCATGATTCATGATTCAATTCATGATTCATAATTCATGATTCATGATTCATGATTCAATTCATGATTCAATTCATGATTCATGATTAATGATTCATGATTCATGACTCATGATTCATGATTCAATTCATGATAGATAATTCATGATTCAATTCATTATTCATGATTTATGATTCAATTCATGATTTATGATTCATGATTTGATGATTTATGATTCATGATTCATGATTTATGATTCAATTCATGATTAATGATTCATGATTTACTTCATGATTCATGAATCATGATTCGATTCATGATTGAATTCATGATTCATGATTCATGATTTGATTCATGATTCATGATTCAATTCATGATTCATGATTCATGATTCAATTCATGATTCATGATTCATGATTCAATTCATGATTCAATTCATGATTCATGATTCATGATTCAATTCATGATTCATGATTCATGATTCAATTCATGATTCAATTCATGATTCATGATTCATGATTCATGATTCATGATTCAATTCATGATTCATAATTGATGATTCATGATTCAATTCATGATTCATGAATCATGATTCGATTCATGATTCATGATTCAATTCATGATTCATGATTCATGATTCATGATTCATGATTCAATTCATGATTCATGATTCATGATTCATGATTTGATTCATGATTCATTATTCATGATTCAATTCATGATTCATAATTCATGATTCATGATTCAATTCATGATTCATGATTCATGATTCATGATTCAATTCATGATTCATAATTCATGATTCATGATTCAATTCATGATTCATGATCCATGATTCATGATTCAATTCATGATTCATGATTCATGATTCAATTCATGATTCAATTCATGATTCATGATTCATAATTCAATTCATGATTCATAATTCATGATTCATGATTCAATTCATGATTCATAATTCATGAATCATGATTCAATTCATGATTCATGATTCATGATTCATGATTCAATTCATGATTCATGATTCAATGCATTAATCGATTCATGATTTAATTCATGATTCAGTTCATGATTTATGATTCATGATTTGATTCATGATTCATGATTCATGATGCAATTCATGATCCATGATTCAATTCATGATTCATGATTCATGATTCAATTCATGATTCAATTCATGATTTATGATTCATGATTCATGATTCATGATTCAATTCATGATTCATAATTCATGATTCATGATTCAATTCATGATTCAATTCATGATTCATGATTAATGATTCATGATTCATGACTCATGATTCATGATTCAATTCATGATAGATAATTCATGATTCAATTCATTATTCATGATTTATGATTCAATTCATGATTTATGATTCATGATTTGATGATTTATGATTCATGATTCATGATTTATGATTCAATTCATGATTAATGATTCATGATTTACTTCATGATTCATGAATCATGATTCGATTCATGATTGAATTCATGATTCATGATTCATGATTTGATTCATGATTCATGATTCAATTCATGATTCATGATTCATGATTCAATTCATGATTCATGATTCATGATTCAATTTATGATTCAATTCATGATTCATGATTCATGATTCAATTCATGATTCATGATTCATGATTCAATTCATGATTCAATTCATGATTCATGATTCATGATTCATGATTCATGATTCAATTCATGATTCATAATTGATGATTCATGATTCAATTCATGATTCATGAATCATGATTCGATTCATGATTCATGATTCAATTCATGATTCATGATTCATGATTCATGATTCATGATTCAATTCATGATTCATGATTCATGATTCATGATTTGATTCATGATTCATTATTCATGATTCAATTCATGATTCATAATTCATGATTCATGATTCAATTCATGATTCATGATCCATGATTCATGATTCAATTCATGATTCATGATTCATGATTCAATTCATGATTCAATTCATGATTCATGATTCATGATTCAATTCATGATTCATGATTTGATTCATAATTTTTGATTCATGATTCGATTCATGATTCATGATTCATGATTCAATTCATGATTCATGATTTATGATTCATGATTCAATTCATAAATCATGATTCATGATTCATGATTCAATTCATGATTCATGATTCGATTTATGATTCTTGGTTCATGATTCATGATTCGATTCATGATTTATAATTCAATTCATAGTTCATGATTCAATTCATGATTCATGATTCATGATTCAATTCATGATTCATGATTCAATTTATGATTCATAATTCATGATTTATGATTCAATTCATGATTCATGATTCATGATTCAATTCATGATTCAATTCATGATTCATGATTCATGATTCATGATTCATGATTCATGATTCAATTCATGATTCATGATTCATGATTTATGATTCAATTCATGATTCATGATTCATAATTCAATTCATGATTCATAATTCATGATTCATGATTCATTTCACGATTCATGATTCTTGATTCATGATTCAATTCATGATTCTTGATTCATGATTCAATTCATGATTCAATTCATGATTCATGATTCATGATTCAATTCATGATTCATGATTCGATTTATAATTCTTGATTCAGGATTCGATTCATGATTCATGATTCATGATTCAATTCATGATTCATGATTTTTTAATTCATGATTCAATTCATGATTCATGATTCGATTCATGATTCTTGATTCATGATTCATGATTCGATTCATGATTCATGATTCATGATTCAATTCATGATTCATGATTCATGATTCAATTCATGATTCATGAATCATGATTCGATTCATGATTCATGATTCAATTCATGACTCATGATTCATGATTCGATTCATGATTCATGATTCAATTCATGATTCAAGATTCATGATTCAATTCATGATTCAATTCATGATTCATAATTCATGATTCAATTTATGATTCATGATTCATGATTCAATTCATGATTCATGATTCAATTCATGATTCAATTCATGATTCATGATTCATGATTCATGATTCAATTTATGATTCATGATTCATGATTCATGATTCAATTCATGATTCATGAATCATGATTCGATTCATGATTCATGATTCAATTCATGATTCATGATTCATGATTCGATTCATGATTCATGATTCAATTCATGATTCATGATTCAATTAATGATTCATGAATCATGATTCGATTCATGATTCATGATTCAATTCATGATTCATGATTCATGATTCGATTCATGATTCTTGATTCATGATTCAATTCATGATTCATGATTCATGATTCAATTCATGATTCAATTCATGATTCATGATTCATGATTCAATTTATGATTCATGATTCATGATTCATGATTCATGATTCATGATTCATGATTCAATTAATGATTCATGATTCATGATTCAATTCATGAATTAATTCATGATTCATGATTCATGATTCAATTCATGATTCAATTTATGATTCATGATTCATGATTCATGATTCAATTCATGATTCATGATTCATGATTCAATTCATGATTCAATTCATGATTCATGATTCATGATTCAATTCATGATTCATGATTCATGATTCATGATTTATGATTCATGATTCATGATTCAATTCACGATTCATGATCCAAGATTCATGATTCAATTCCTGATTCTTGATTCATGATTCAGTTCATGATTCAATTCATGATTCATGATTCATGATTCAATTCATGATTCATGATTCGATTTATAATTCTTGATTCATGATTCGATTCATGATTCTTGATTCATGATTCATGATTTGATAAATGATTCATGATTCATGATTCAATTCATGATTCATGATTCATGATTCAATTCATGATTCATGAATCATGATTCGATTCATGATTCATGATTCGATTCATGATTCATGATTCATGATTCGATTCATGATTCATGATTCAATTCATGATTCAAGATTCATGATTCAATTCATGATTCAATTCATGATTCATGATTCAATTTATGATTCAATTCATGATTCAATTCATGATTCATGATTCATGATTCATGATTCATGATTCAATTTATGATTCATGATTCATGATTCATGATTCATGATTCATGATTCATGATTCAATTTATGATTCATGATTCATGATTCAATTCATGATTCAATTCATGACTCATGATTCATGATTCATCATTCATGATTCAATTCATGATTCATAATTCATGATTCATGATTCAATTCATGAATCATGATTTGATTCATGATTCTTGATTCATGATTCAATTCATGATTCATGATTTGACTCATGATTCTTGATTCATGATTCGATTCATGATTCTTGATTCATGATTCAATTCATGATTCTTGATTCATGATTCAATTCATGATTCTTGATTCATGATTCAATTCATGATTCATGATTCAATTCATGATTCAATTCATGATTCATGAATCATGATTCATGATTCAATTCATGATTCATGATTCAATTAATGATTCATGAATCATGATTCGATTCATTATTCATGATTCATGATTCGATTCATGATTCTTGATTCATGATTCAATTCATGATTCATGATTCATGATTCAATTCATGATTCATGATTCAATTTATGATTCATGATTCATGATTCGATTTATGATTCATGATTTATGATTCATGATTCATGATTCATGATTCAATTCATGATTCATGATTCATGATTCAAGATTCATGCTTCAATTCATGATTCATGATTGATGATTCAATTCATATTTCATGATTCATGATTCAATTCATGATTCATGATTCATGATTCGATTCATGATTCATGATTCATGATTCGATTTATGATTCATGATTCATGATTCATGATTCATGATTCATGATTCATGCTTTATGATTCAATTCATGATTCATGATTCAATTTATGATTCATGATTCACGATTCATGATTCATGATTAATGATTCGATTCATGATTCATGATTTATGATTCATGATTCAATTCATGATTCATGATTCATGATTCGATTAATGATTTATGATTCGATTCATGATTCATGATTCGATTTAAGATTCATAATTCATGATTCATGATTCATGATTCATGATTTGATTAATGATTCATGATTCATGATTCATGATTCATGATTCAATTCATGATTCATGATTCATGATTCAATTCATGATTCATGATTCATGATTCATGATTCATGATTCAATTCATGATTCATGATTCATGATTCAATTCATGATTCATGATTCATGATTCAATTCATGATTCATGATTCATGATTCAATTCATGATTCATGATTCATGATTCATGATTCATGATTCGATTCATGATTCTTGACTCATGATTCATGATTCGATTCATGGTTCATGATTCATTATTCAATTCATGATTCATGATTCATGATTTATGATTCGATTCATGATTCATGATTCATGATTCGATTTAAGATTCATAATTTATGATTCATGATTCATGATTCATGATTCATGATTCAATTCATGATTCATGATTCAATTCATAATTCATAATTCAAGATTCATGATTCATGATTCAATTCATGATTCAATTCATGATTCATGATTCAATTCATAATTCATAATTCAAGATTCATGATTCATGATTCATGATTCATTTCATGATTCATGATTCATGATTCATGATTAAATTCATGATTCATGATTCAATTCATGATTCATGATTCGATTCATGATTCAATTCATGATTCATGATTCATGATTCATGATTCAATTCATGATTCATGATTCATGATTCAATTCATGATTCATGATTCATGATTCATGATTCAATTCATGATTAATGATTCATGATTCAAATCATGATTCATGATTTATGATTCATGATTCGATTCATGATTTATGATTTATAATTCAATTCATGATTCATGATTCATGATTCAATTCATAATTCATGATTCATGATTCATGATTCAATTCATGATTTATCATTCGATTCATGATTTTTTACTCATGATTCATTATTCGATTCATGTTTCATGATTCATTATTCAATTCATGATTCATGATTCAATTCATGATTCAAGATTAATGATTCGATTCATGATTCATGATTCATGATTCAATTCATGATTCATGAATCATGATTCATGATTCAATTCATGATTCATGATTCATGATTCATGATTCAATTCATGATTCATGATTCGATTCATGATTCAATTCATGATTCATGATTCGATTCATGATTCAATTCAATTCATGATTCGATTCATGATTCATGATTCAATTCATGATTCATGATTCATGATTCATTATTCATGATTCAATTCATGATTCATGATTCATGATTCATGATTCGATTCATGATTCATGATACAATTCATGATTCATGATTCATGATTCGATTCATGATTCAATTCATTATTCATGATTCGATTCATGATTCATGATTCAATTCATGATTCATGATTCATGATTCATTATTCATGATTCAATTCATGATTCATGATTCGATTCATGATTCATGATTCAATTCATGATTCATGATTCATGATTCAATTCATGATTCAATTCATGATTCATGATTCAATTCATGATTCATGATTCATGATTCGATTCATGATTCATGATTCAATTCATGATTCATGATTCATGATTCAATTCATGATTCATGATTCATGATTCGATTCATGATTCAATTCATGATTCATGATTCGATTTATGATTCATGATTCATGATTCATGATTCATGATTCATGATTCATGATTCAATTCATGATTCATGATTCATGATTCAATTCATGATTCATGATTCATGATTCAAGATTCATGATTCAATTCATGATTCATGATTCATGATTCAATTCATATTTCATGATTCATGAATCATGATTCAATTCATGATTCATGATTCATGATTTATGATTCAATTCATGATTCATGATTCATGATTCGATTCATGATTCATGATTCGATTTATGATTCTTGATTCATGATTCATGATTCGATTCATGATTCATGATTTATGATTCAATTCATGATTCATGATTCATGATTCATGATTCATGATTCAATACATGATTCATGATTCATGATTCAATTCATAATTCATGATTCATGATTCATGATTCAATTCATGATTCATCATTCGATTCATGATTTTTTACTCATGATTCATGATTTTATTCATGTTTCATGATTCATTATTCAATTCATGATTCATAATTCATGATTCATGATTCAATTCATGATTCAAGATTCATGATTCGATTCATGATTCATGATTCAATTCATGATTCTTGATTCATGATTCATGATTCAATTCATGATTCATGATTCAATTCATGATTCTTGATTCATGATTCATGATTCAATTCATGATTCATGATTCGATTCATGATTCAATTCATGATTCAAGATTCATGATTCGATTCATGAATCATGATACAATTCATGATTAATGATTCATGATTCGATTCATGATTCAATTCATGATTCATGATTCAATTCACGATTCAATATTCATGATTCATGATTCATAATTCAATTCATGATTCATGATTCATGATTCGATTCATGATTCATGATTCAATTCATGATTCATGATTCATGATTCATGATTCGATTCATGATTCAATTCATGATTCATGATTCGATTTATGATTCATGATTCATGATTCATGATTCAATTCATGATTCATGATTCATGATTCAATTCATGATTCATGATTCATGATTCAAGATTCATGATTCAATTCATGATTCATGATTCATGATTCAATTCATATTTCATGATTCATGATTCATGATTCAATTCATGATTCATGATTCATGATTCGATTCATGATTCATCATTCATAATTCGATTTATGATTCATGATTCATGATTCATGATTCATGATTCATGATTCATGATTTATGATTCAATTCATGATTCATGATTCAATTTATGATTCATGATTCACGATTCGATTCATGATTCATGATTTATGATTCATGATTCAATTCATGATTCATGATTCATGATTCGATTCATGATTTATGATTCGATTCATGATTCATGATTCATGATTCAATTTAAGATTCATAATTCATGATTCATGATTTATGATTCAATTCATGATTCATGATTCAATTCATAATTCATAATTCAAGATTCATGATTCATGATTCAATTCATGATTCAGGATTCATGATTCAATTCATGATTCAGGATTCATGATTCATGATTCATGATTCAATTCATGATTCATGATTCATGATTCATGATTCATGATTCATGATTCGATTCATGATTCTTGACTCATGATTCATGATTCGATTCATGATTCATGATTCATTATTCAATTCATGATTCATGATTCATGATTTATGATTCGATTCATGATTCATGATTCATGATTTAATTTAAGATTCATAAATCATGATTCATGATTCATGATTCATGATTCATGATTCGATTCATGATTCATGATTCAATTCATGATTCATGATTCATGATTCAATTCATGATTCATGATTCATGATTCGATTCATGATTCAATTCATGATTCATGATTCGATTTATGATTCATGATTTATGATTCATGATTCATGATTCATGATTCAATTCATGATTCATGATTCATGATTCAATTCATGATTCATGATTCATGATTCAATTCATATTTTATGATTCATGATTCATGATTCAATTCATGATTCATGATTCATGATTTATGATTCAATTCATGATTCATGATTCATGATTCGATTCATGATTCATGAATCGATTTATGATTCTTGATTCATGATTCATGATTCGATTCATGATTCATGATTTATGATTCAATTCATGATTCATGATTCATGATTCATGATTCATGATTCAATACATGATTCATGATTCATGATTCAATTCATAATTCATGATTCATGATTCATGATTCAATTCATGATTCATCACTCGATTCATGATTTTTTACTCATGATTCATGATTCGATTCATGTTTCATGATTCATTATTCAATTCATGATTCATGATTCATGATTCAATTCATGATTCAAGATTCATGATTCGATTCATGATTCAATTCATGATTCTTGATTCATGATTCATGATTCGATTCATGATTCAAGATTCATGATTCATGATTCATGATTCATGATTCATGATTCATGATTCATGATTCATGATTCGATTCATGATTCATGATTCATGATTCATGATTCAAATCATGATTCATGATTCGATTCATGATTCATGATACAATTCATGATTCATGATTCATGATTCGATTCATGATTCAATTCATTATTCATGATTCGATTCATGATTCATGATTCAATTCATGATTCATGATTCATGATTCATGATTCATTATTCATGATTCAATTCATGATTCATGATTCATGATTCGATTCATGATTCATGATTCAATTCTTTATTCATGATTCATGATTCGATTCATGATTCAATTCATTATTCATGATTCGATTCATGATTCATGATTCAATTCATGATTCATGATTCATGATTCATGATTCATTATTCATGATTCAATTCATGATTCATGATTCATGATTCGATTCATGATTCATGATTCAATTCATGATTCATGATTCATGATTCAATTCATGATTCAATTCATGATTCATGATTCATGATTCAATTCATGATTCATGATTCATGATTCAAGTCATGATTCATGATTCATGATTCGATTCATGATTCAATTCATGATTCATGATTCATGATTCATGATTCATGATTCAATTCATGATTCATGATTCATGATTCAATTCATGATTCATGATTCATGATTCAATTCATGATTCATGATTCATGATTCAAGATTCATGATTCAATTCATGATTCATGATTCATGATTCAATTCATATTTCATGATTCATGAATCATGATTCAATTCATGATTCATGATTCATGATTTATGATTCAATTCATGATTCATGATTCATGATTCGATTCATGATTCATGATTCGATTTACGATTCTTGATTCATGATTCATGATTCGATTCATGATTCATGATTTATGATTCAATTCATGATTCATGATTCATGATTCATGATTCATGATTCAATACATGATTCATGATTCATGATTCAATTCATAATTCATGATTCATGATTCATGATTCAATTCATGATTCATCATTCGATTCATGATTTTTTACTCATGATTCATGATTTGATTCATGTTTCATGATTCATTATTCAATTCATGATTCATAATTCATGATTCATGATTCAATTCATGATTCAAGATTCATGATTCGATTCATGATTCATGATTCAATTCATGATTCTTGATTCATGATTTATGATTCAATTCATGATTCATGATTCGATTCATGATTCAATTCATGATTCAAGATTCATGATTCGATTCATGAATCATGATACAATTCATGATTCATGATTCATGATTCGATTCATGATTCAATTCATTATTCATGATTCGATTCATGATTCATGATTTAATTCATGATTCAATATTCATGATTCATGATTCATGATTCAATTCATGGTTCATGATTCATGATTCGATTCATGATTCATGATTCAATTCATGATTCATGATTCATGATTCAATTCATGGTTCATGATTCATGATTCGATTCATGATTCAATTCATGATTCATGATTCGATTTATGATTCATGATTCATGATTCATGATTCATGATTCATGATTCAATTCATGATTCATGATTCATGATTCAATTCATGATTCATGATTCATGATTCAAGATTCATGATTCAATTCATGATTCATGATTCATGATTCAATTCATATTTCATGATTCATGATTCATGATTCAATTCAAGATTCATGATTCATGATTCATGATTCGATTCATGATTCATCATTCATAATTCGATTTATGATTCATGATTCATGATTCATGATTCATGATTCATGATTTATGATTCAATTCATGATTCATGATTCGATTTAAGATTCATGATTCACGATTCATGATTCATGATTCGATTCATGATTCATGATTTATGATTCATGATTCAATTCATGATTCATGATTCATGATTTGATTCATGATTTATGATTCGATTCATGATTCATGATTCATGATTCGATTTAAGATTCATAATTCATGATTCATGATTCATGATTTATGATTCAATTCATGATTCATGATTCAATTCATAATTCATAATTCAAGATTCATGATTCATGATTCAATTCATGATTCAAGATTCATGATTCAATTCATGATTCATGATTCATGATTCATGATTCAATTCATGATTCATGATTCATGATTCAATTCATGATTCATGATTCATGATTCATGATTCATGATTCATGATTCGATTCATGATTTTTGACTCATGATTCATGATTCGATTCATGATTCATGATTCATTATTCAATTCATGATTCATGATTCATGATTTATGATTCGATTCATGATTCATGATTCATGATTCGATTTAAGATTCATAATTCATGATTCATGATTCATGATTCATGATTCATGATTCATGATTCGATTCATGATTCATGATTCAATTCATGATTCATGATTCATGATTCAATTCATGATTCATGATTCATGATTCGATTCATGATTCAATTCATGATTCATGATTCGATTTATGATTCATGATTTATGATTCATGATTCATGATTCATGATTCAATTCATGATTAATGATTCAATTCATGATTCATGATTCATGATTCAAGATTTATGATTCGATTCATGATTCATGATTCATGATTCAATTCATGATTCATAATTCATGATTCATGATTAATGATTCATGATTCAATTCATGATTCATAATTCATGATTCATGATTAATGATTCATGATTCGATTTAAGATTCATAATTCATGATTCATGATTCAATTCATGATTCAAGATTCATGATTCGATTCCTGATTCATGATTCAATTCATGATTCTTGATTCATGATTCATGATTCGATTCATGATTCATGATTCATGATTCAAGAATTATGATTCAATTCATGATTCATGATTCATGATTCGATTTATGATTCATGATTCATGATTCATGATTCATGATTCAATTCATGATTCATGATTCATGATTCTATTCATGATGCATGATTTATGATTCAAGATTCATGATTCAATTCATGATTCATGATTCATGATTCGATTTATGATTCATGATTCATGATTCATGATTCATGATTCATGATTTATGATTCAATTCATGATTCATGATTTATGATTCATGATTCAATTCATGATTCATGATTCATGATTCGATTCATGATTTATGATTCGATTCATGATTCATGATTCATGATTCGATTTAAGATTCATAATTCATGATTCATGATTCATGATTCATGATTCATGATTCATGATTCAATTCATGATTCATGATTCAATTCATGATTCATGATTCATGATTCATGATTCATGATTCATGATTCAATTCATGATTCATGATTCATGATTCAATTCATGATTCATGATTCATGATTCATGATTCATGATTCATGATTCGATTCATGATTCTTGACTCATGATTCATGATTCGATTCATGATTCATGATTCGATTTAAGATTCATAATTCATGATTCATGATTCGATTCACGATTCATGATTCAATTCATGATTCATGATTCATGATTCAATTCATGATTCATGATTCATGATTCGATTCATGATTCAATTCATGATTCATGATTCGATTTATGATTCATGATTTATGATTCATGATTCATGATTCATGATTCAATTCATGATTCATGATTCATGATTCAATTCATGATTCATGATTCAAGATTCATGATTCAATTCATGATTCATGATTCATGATTCAATTCATATTTCATGATTCATGATTCATGATTCAATTCATGATTCATGATTCATGATTTATGATTCAATTCATGATTCATGATTCATGATTCGATTCATGATTCATGATTCGATTTATGATTCTTGATTCATGATTCATGATTCGATTCATGATTCATGATTTATGATTCAATTCATGATTCATGTTTCATGATTCATGATTCATGATTCAATACATGATTCATGATTCATGATTCAATTCATAATTCATGATTCATGATTCAATTCATGATTCATCATTCGATTCATGATTTTTTACTCATGATTCATGATTCGATTCATGTTTCATGATTCATTATTCAATTCATGATTCATGATTCATGATTCATGATTCAATTCATGATTCAAGATTCATGATTCGATTCATGATTCATGATTCAATTCATGATTCATGATTCATGATTCGATTCATGATTCATGATTCAATTCATGATTCATGATTCATGATTCAATTCATGATTCATGATTCATGATTCGATTCATGATTCAATTCATGATTCATGATTCGATTTATGATTCATGATTCATGATTCATGATTCATGATTCATGATTCATGATTCAATTCATGATTCATGATTCATGATTCAATTCATGATTCATGATTCATGATTCAAGATTCATGATTCAATTCATGATTCATGATTCATGATTCAATTCATATTTCATGATTCATGATTCATGATTCAATTCAAGATTCATGATTCATGATTCATGATTCGATTCATGATTCATCATTCATAATTCGATTTATGATTCATGATTCATGATTCATGAATCATGATTCATGATTCATGATTTATGATTCAATTCATGATTCATGATTCGATTTAAGATTCATGATTCACGATTCATGATTCATGATTCATGATTCGATTCATGATTCATGATTTATGATTCATGATTCAATTCATGATTCATGATTCATGATTCGATTCATGATTTATGATTCGATTCATGATTCATGATTCGATTTAAGATTCATAATTTATGATTCATGATTCATGATTTATGATTCAATTCATGATTCATGATTCAATTCATAATTCATAATTCAAGATTCATGATTCATGATTCAATTCATGATTCAGGATTCATGATTCAATTCATGATTCATGATTCATGATTCATGATTCATTATTCAATTCATGATTCATGATTCATGTTTTATGATTCGATTCATGATTCATGATTCATGATTCGATTTAAGATTCATAATTCATGATTCATGATTCATGATTCATGATTCATGATTCATGATTCATGATTCGATTCATGATTCATGATTCAATTCATGATTCATGATTCATGATTCAATTCATGATTCATGATTCATGATTCGATTCATGATTCAATTCATGATTCATGATTCGATTTATGATTCATGATTTATGATTCATGATTCATGATTCATGATTCAATTCATGATTCATGATTCATGATTCAATTCATGATTCATGATTCATGATTCAAGATTTATGATTCGATTCATGATTCATGATTCATGATTCAATTCATGATTCATAATTCATGATTCATGATTAATGATTCATGATTCAATTCATGATTCATAATTCATGATTCATGATTATTGATTCATGATTCGATTTAAGATTCATAATTCATGATTCATGATTCAATTCATGATTCAAGATTCATGATTCGATTCCTGATTCATGATTCAATTCATGATTCTTGATTCATGATTCATGATTCGATTCATGATTCATGATTCAAGATTTATGATTCAATTCATGATTCATGATTCATGATTCGATTTATGATTCATGATTCATGATTCATGATTTATGATTCAATTCATGATTCATGATTTATGATTCATGATTCAATTCATGATTCATGATTCATGATTCGATTCATGATTTATAATTCGATTCATGATTCATGATTCATGATTCGATTTAAGATTCATAATTCATGATTCATGATTCATGATTCATGATTCATGATTCATGATTCATGATTCAATTCATGATTCATGATTCAATTCATAATTCATAATTCAAGATTCATGATTCATGATTCAATTCATGATTCATGATTCATGATTCAATTCATGATTCATGATTCATGATTCATGATTCATGATTCATGATTCAATTCATGATTCATGATTCATGATTCAATTCATGATTCATGATTCATGATTCATGATTCATGATTCGATGCATGATTCTTGACTCATGATTCATGATTCGATTCATGATTCATGATTCGATTTAAGATTCATAATTCATGATTCATGATTCGATTAATGATTCATGATTCAATTCATGATTCATGATTCATGATTCAATTCATGATTCATGATTCATGATTCGATTCATGATTCAATTCATGATTCATAATTCGATTTATGATTCATGATTTATGATTCATGATTCATGATTCATGATTCAATTCATGATTCATGATTCATGATTCAATTCATGATTCATGATTCATGATTCATGATTCAAGATTCATGATTTAATTCATGATTCATGATTCATGATTCAATTCATATTTCATGATTCATGATTCATGATTCAATTCATGATTCATGATTCATGATTTATGATTCAATTCATGATTCATGATTCATGATTCGATTCATGATTCATGATTCGATTTATGATTCTTGATTCATGATTCATGATTCGATTCATGATTCATGATTTATGATTCAATTCATGATTCATGTTTCATGATTCATGATTCATGATTCAATACATGATTCATGATTCATGATTCAATTCATAATTCATGATTCATGATTCATGATTCAATTCATGATTCATCATTCGATTCATGATTTTTTACTCATTATTCATCATTCGATTCATGTTTCATGATTCATTATTCAATTCATGATTCATGATTCATGATTCATGATTCAATTCATGATTCAAGATTCATGATTCGATTCATGATTCATGATTCAATTCATGATTCATGATTCGATTCATTATTCAATTCATGATTCATGATTCATGATTCAATTCATGATTCATGATTCATGATTCATGATTCAATTCATGATTCATGATTCGATTCATGATTCAATTCATGATTCAAGATTCATGATTCGATTCATGATTCATGATACAATTCATGATTCATGATTCATGATTCGATTCATGATTCAATTCATTATTCATGATTCGATTCATGATTCATGATTCAATTCATGATTCATGATTCATGATTCATGATTCATGATTCATGATTCAATTCTTGATTCATGATTCATGATTTGATTCATGATTCATGATTCAATTCATGATTCATGATTCATGATTCAATTCATGATTCATGATTCATGATTCGATTCATGATTCAATTCATGATTCTTGATTCGATTTATGATTTATGATTCATGATTCATGATTCATGATTCATGATTCAATTCATGATTCATGATTCATGATTCAATTCATGATTCATGATTCAAGATTCATGATTCAAGATTCATGATTCAATTCATGATTCATGATTGATGATTCAATTCATATTTCATTATTCATGATTCATGATTCAATTCATGATTCATGATTCATGATTCATGATTCATGATTCGATTTATGATTCATGATTCATGATTCGATTCATGATTCATGATTTATGATTCATGATTCAATTCATGATTCATGATTCATGATTCGATTCATGATTTATGATTCGATTCATGATTCATGATTCATGATTCAATTCATGATTCATGATTCGATTCATGATTTATGATTCGATTCATGATTCATGATTCATGATTCATGATTCAATTCATGATTCAATTCATGATTCATGATTCATGATTCATGATTCAATTCATGATTCATGATTCATGATTCATGATTCAATTCATGATTCATGATTCATGATTCATGATTCAATTCATGATTCATGATTCATGATTCAATTCATGATTCATGATTCATGATTCAATTCATGATTCATGATTCATGATTCGATTCATGATTCATGATTCGATTTATGATTCTTGATTCATGATTCATGATTCTTGACTCATGATTCATGATTCGATTCATGATTAATGATTCATTATTCAATTCATGATTCATGATTCATGATTTATGATTCGATTCATGATTCATGATTCATGATTCGATTTAAGATTCATAATTCATGATTCATGATTCATGATTCATGATTAATGATTCATGATTCGATTCATGATTCATGATTCAATTCATGATTCATGATTCAATTCATGATTCATGATTCATGATTCGATTCATGATTCAATTCATGATTCATGATTCGATTTATGATTCACGATTTATGATTCATGATTCATGATTCAATTCATGATTCATGATTCATGATTCAATTCATGATTCATGATTCATGATTCAATTCATGATTCATGATTCTTGATTCATGATTCAATTCATGATTCATGATTCATGATTCAATTCATATTTCATGATTCATGATTCATGATTCAATTCATGATTCATGATTCATGATTTATGATTCGATTCATGATTCATGATTCGATTTATGATTCTTGATTCATGATTCATGATTCGATTCATGATTCATGATTTATGATTCAATTCATGATTCATGATTCATGATTCATGATTCATGATTCAATACATGATTCATGATTCATGATTCAATTCATAATTCATGATTCATGATTCATGATTCAATTCATGATTCATCATTCGATTCATGATTTTTTACTCATGATTCATGATTCGATTCATGATTCATGATTCATTATTCAATTCATGATTCATGATTCATGATTCATGATTCAATTCATGATTCAAGATTCATGATTCGTTTCATGATTCATGATTCAATTCATGATTCTTGATTCATGATTCATGATTCGATTCATGATTCATGATTCATGATTCAATTCATGATTCATGATTCATGATTCAATTCATGATTCATGATTCATGATTCATGATTCAATTCATGATTCATGATTCGATTCATGATTCAATTCATGATTCAAGATTCATGATTCGATTCATGATTCATGATACAATTCATGATTCATGATTCATGATTCGATTCATGATTCAATTCATTATTCATGATTCGATTCATGATTCATGATTCAATTCATGATTCATGATTCATGATTCATGATTCATGATTCAATTCATGATTCATGATTCAATTCATGATTCATGATTCAATTCATGATTCATGATTTATGATTCGATTCATGATTCAATTCATGATTCATGATTCGATTTATGATTCATGATTCATGATTCATGATTCATGATTCATGATTCAATTCATGATTCATGATTCAATTCATGATTCATGATTCATGATTCAAGATTCATGATTCAATTCATGATTCATGATTGATGATTCAATTCATATTTCATGATTCATGATTCATGATTCATGATTTATGATTCAATTCATGATTCATGATTCAATTTATGATTCATGATTCACGATTCATGATTCATGATTCATGATTCGATTCATGATTCATGATTTATGATTCATGATTCAATTCATGATTCATGATTCATGATTCGATTCATGATTTATGATTCGATTCATGATTCATGATTCATGATTCGATTTAAGATTCATAATTCATGATTCATGATTAATGATTCATGATTCGATTTAAGTTTCATAATTCATGAATTATGATTCATTATTCATGATTTATGATTCAATTCATGATTCATGATTCATAATTCAATTCATGATTCATGATTCATGATTCATGATTCATGATTCATGATTCGATTCATGATTCATGATTCGATTCATGATTCTTGATTCATGATTCATGATTCGATTCATGATTCATGATTCATGATTCAATTCATGATTCATGATTCATGATTCATGATTCAATTCATGATTCATGATTCGATTTATGATTCATGATTCATGATTCATGATTCAATTCATGATTCATGATTCATTATTCAATTCATGATTCATGATTCATGATTCAAGATTCATGATTCAATTCATGATTCATGATTGATGATTCAATTCATATTTCATGATTCATGATTCATGATTCAATTCATGATTCATGATTCATGATTCATGATTCATGATTCATGATTTATGATTCAATTCATGATTCATGATTCAATTTATGATTCATGATTCACGATTCATGATTCATGATTCATGATTCGATTCATGATTCATGATTTATGATTCATGATTCAATTCATGATTCATGATTCATGATTCGATTCATGATTTATGATTCGATTCATGATTCATGATTCATGATTCGATTTAAGATTCATAATTCATGATTCATGATTCATGATTCATGATTCATGATTCAATTCATGATTCATGATTCAATTCATAATTCATGATTCATGATTCAATTCATGATTCATGATTCATGATTCATGATTCATGATTCAATTCATGATTCATGATTCATGATTCAATTCATGATTCATGATTCATGATTCATGATTCATGATTCATGATTCATGATTCGATTCATGATTCTTGACTCATGATTCATGATTCTTGACTCATGATTCATGATTCGATTCATAATTAATGATTCATTATTCAATTCATGATTCATGATTCATGATTTATGATTCGATTCATGATTCATGATTCATGATTCGATTTAAGATTCATAATTCATGATTCATGATTCATGAATTATGATTCATGATTCATGATTCATGATTCGATTCATGATTCATGATTCAATTCATGATTCATGATTCATGATTCAATTCATGATTCATGATTCATGATTCAAGATTCATGATTCAATTCATGATTCATGATTCATGATTCAATTCATATTTCATGATTCATGATTCATGATTCAATTCATGATTCATGATTCATGATTTATGATTCAATTCATGATTCATGATTCATGATTCGATTCATGATTCATGATTCGATTTATGATTCTTGATTCATGATTCATGATTCGATTCATGATTCATGATTTATGATTCAATTCATGATTCATGATTCATGATTCATGATTCATGATTCAATACATGATTCATGATTCATGATTCAATTCATAATTCATGATTCATGATTCATGATTCAATTCATGATTCATCATTCGATTCATGATTTTTTACTCATGATTCATGATTCGATTCATGTTTCATGATTCATTATTCAATTCATGATTCATGATTCATGATTCATGATTCAATTCATGATTCAAGATTCATGATTCGATTCATTATTCATGATTCAATTCATGATTCTTGATTCATGATTCATGATTCGATTCATGATTCATGATTCATGATCCAATTCATGATTCATGATTCATGATTCAATTCATGATTCATGATTCATGATTCTTGATTCAATTCATGATTCATGATTCGATTCATGATTCGATTCATGATTCATGATACAATTCATGATTCATGATTCATGATTCGATTCATGATTCAATTCATTATTCATGATTCGATTCATGATTCATGATTCAATTCATGATTCATGATTCATGATTCATGATTCATGATTCAATTCATGATTCATGATTCATGATTCATGATTCGATTCATGATTCATGATTCAATGCATGATTCATGATTCATGATTCAATTCATGATTCATGATTCATGATTCAATTCATGATTCATGATTTATGATTCGATTCATGATTCAATTCATGATTCATGATTCGATTTATGATTCATGATTCATGATTCATGATTCATGATTCATGATTCAATTCATGATTCATGATTCATGATTCAATTCATGATTCATGATTCATGATTCAAGATTCATGATTCAATTCATGATTCATGATTGATGATTCAATTCATATTTCATGATTCATGATTCATGATTCAATTCATGATTCATAATTCATGATTCATGATTCGATTCATGATTCTTGATTCATGATTCATGATTCGATTCATGATTCATGATTCATGATTCAATTCATGATTCATGATTCATGATTCATGATTCAATTCATGATTCGATTCATGATTCATGATTTATGATTCATGATTCATGATTCATGATTCAATTCATGATTCATGATTCATGATTCAATTCATGATTCATGATTCATGATTCAAGATTCATGATTCAATTCATGATTCATGATTCATGATTCAATTTATATTTCATGATTCATGATTCATGATTCAATTCATGATTCATGATTCATGATTTATGATTCAATTCATTATTCATGATTCATGATTCGATTCATGATTCATGATTCGATTTATGATTCTTGATTCATGATTCATGATTCGATTCATGATTCATGATTTATGATTCAATTCATGATTCATGATTCATGATTCATGATTCATGATTCAATACATGATTCATGATTCATGATTCAATTCATAATTCATGATTCATGATTCATGATTCAATTCATGATTCATCATTCGATTCATGATTTTTTACTCATGATTCATGATTCGATTCATGTTTCATGATTCATTATTCAATTCATGATTCATGATTCATGATTCATGATTCATGATTCATGATTCAATTCATGATTCAAGATTCATGATTCGATTCATTATTCATGATTCAATTCATGATTCTTGATTCATGATTCATGATTCGATTCATGATTCATGATTCATGATTCAATTCATAATTCATGATTCATGATTCAATTCATGATTCATGATTCATGATTCTTGATTCAATTCATGATTCATGATTCGATTCATGATTCAATTCATGATTCAAGATTCATGATTCGATTCATGATTCATGATACAATTCATGATTCATGATTCATGATTCGATTCATGATTCAATTCATTATTCATGATTCGATTCATGATTCATGATTCAATTCATGATTCATGATTCATGATTCATGATTCATGATTCAATTCATGATTCATGATTCATGATTCATGATTCGATTCATGATTCATGATTCAATTCATGATTCATAATTCATGATTCAATTCATGATTCATGATTCATGATTCAATTCATGATTCATGATTTATGATTCGATTCATGATTCAATTCATGATTCATGATTCGATTTATGATTCATGATTCATGATTCATGATTCATGATTCATGATTCAATTCATGATTCATGATTCATGATTCAATTCATGATTCATGATTCATGATTCAAGATTCATGATTCAATTCATGATTCATGATTGATGATTCAATTCATATTTCATGATTCATGATTCATGATTCAATTCATGATTCATGATTCATGATTCATGATTCGATTCATGATTCTTGATTCATGATTCGATTCATGATTCATGATTCGATTTATGATTCTTGATTCATGATTCATGATTCGATTCATGATTCATGATTTATGATTCAATTCATGATTCATGATTCATGATTCATGATTCATGATTCAATACATGATTCATGATTCATGATTCAATTCATAATTCATGATTCATGATTCATGATTCAATTCATGATTCATCATTCGATTCATGATTTTTTACTCATGATTCATGATTCGATTCATGTTTCATGATTCATTATTCAATTCATGATTCATGATTCATGATTCAATTCATGATTCAAGATTCATGATTCGATTCATTATTCATGATTCAATTCATGATTCTTGATTCATGATTCATGATTCGATTCATGATTCATGATTCATGATTCAATTCATGATTCATGATTCATGATTCAATTCATGATTCATGATTCATGATTCTTGATTCAATTCATGATTCATGATTCGATTCATGATTCGATTCATGATTCATGATACAATTCATGATTCATGATTCATGATTCGATTCATGATTCAATTCATTATTCATGATTCGATTCATGATTCATGATTCAATTCATGATTCATGATTCATGATTCATGATTCATGATTCAATTCATGATTCATGATTCATGATTCATGATTCGATTCATGATTCATGATTCAATTCATGATTCATGATTCATGATTCAATTCATGATTCATGATTCATGATTCAATTCATGATTCATGATTTATGATTCGATTCATGATTCAATTCATGATTCATGATTCGATTTATGATTCATGATTCATGATTCATGATTCATGATTCATGATTCAATTCATGATTCATGATTCATGATTCAATTCATGATTCATGATTCATGATTCAAGATTCATGATTCAATTCATGATTCATGATTGATGATTCAATTCATATTTCATGATTCATGATTCATGATTCAATTCATGATTCATAATTCATGATTCATGATTCGATTCATGATTCTTGATTCATGATTCATGATTCGATTCATGATTCATGATTCATGATTCAATTCATGATTCATGATTCATGATTCATGATTCAATTCATGATTCATGATTCGATTCATGATTCATGATTTATGATTCATGATTCATGATTCATGATTCAATTCATGATTCATGATTCATGATTCAATTCATGATTCATGATTCATGATTCAATTCATGATTCATGATTCATGATTCAAGATTCATGATTCAATTCATGATTCATGATTCATGATTCAATTTATATTTCATGATTCATGATTCATGATTCAATTCATGATTCATGATTCATGATTTATGATTCAATTCATTATTCATGATTCATGATTCGATTCATGATTCATGATTCGATTTATGATTCTTGATTCATGATTCATGATTCGATTCATGATTCATGATTTATGATTCAATTCATGATTCATGATTCATGATTCATGATTCATGATTCAATACATGATTCATGATTCATGATTCAATTCATAATTCATGATTCATGATTCATGATTCAATTCATGATTCATCATTCGATTCATGATTTTTTACTCATGATTCATGATTCGATTCATGTTTCATGATTCATTATTCAATTCATGATTCATGATTCATGATTCATGATTCATAATTCATGATTCAATTCATGATTCAAGATTCATGATTCGATTCATTATTCATGATTCAATTCATGATTCTTGATTCATGATTCATGATTCGATTCATGATTCATGATTCATGATTCAATTCATAATTCATGATTCATGATTCAATTCATGATTCATGATTCATGATTCTTGATTCAATTCATGATTCATGATTCGATTCATGATTCAATTCATGATTCAAGATTCATGATTCGATTCATGATTCATGATACAATTCATAATTCATGATTCATGATTCGATTCATGATTCAATTCATTATTCATGATTCGATTCATGATTCATGATTCAATTCATGATTCATGATTCATGATTCATGATTCATGATTCAATTCATGATTCATGATTCATGATTCATGATTCGATTCATGATTCATGATTCAATTCATGATTCATGATTCATGATTCAATTCATGATTCATGATTCATGATTCAATTCATGATTCATGATTTATGATTCGATTCATGATTCAATTCATGATTCATGATTCGATTTATGATTCATGATTCATGATTCATGATTCATGATTCATGATTCAATTCATGATTCATGATTCATGATTCAATTCATGATTCATGATTCATGATTCAAGATTCATGATTCAATTCATGATTCATGATTGATGATTCAATTCATATTTCATGATTCATGATTCATGATTCAATTCATGATTCATGATTCATGATTCATGATTCGATTCATGATTCTTGATTCATGATTCATGATTCGATTCATGATTCATGATTCATGATTCAATTCATGATTCATGATTCATGATTCATGATTCAATTCATGATTCATGATTCGATTCATGATTCATGATTCATGATTCATGATTCATGATTCATGATTCATGATTCAATTCATGATTCATGATTCATGATTCATGATTCAATTCATGATTCAAGATTCATGATTCGATTCATGATTCATGATTCAATTCATGATTCTTGATTCATGATTCATGATTCGATTCATGATTCATGATTCATGATTCAATTCATGATTCATGATTCATGATTCAATTCATGATTCATGATTCATGATTCATGGTTCGATTCATGATTCAATTCATGATTCAAGATTCATGATTCGATTCATGATTCATGATACAATTCATGATTCATGATTCATGATTCGATTCATGATTCAATTCATTATTCATGATTCAATTCATGATTCATGATTCATGATTCATGATTCATGATTCAATTCATGATTCATGATTCATGATTCGATTCATGATTCATGATTCAATTCATGATTCATGATTCATGATTCAATTCATGATTCATGATTCATGATTCGATTCATGATTCAATTCATGATTCATGATTCGATTTATGATTCATGAATCATGATTCATGATTCATGATTCAATTCATGATTCATGATTCATGATTCAATTCATGATTCATGATTGATGATTCAATTCATATTTCATGATTCATGATTCATGAATCAATTCATGATTCATGATTCATGATTCATGATTCGATTCATGATTCAATTCATGATTCAATTCATGATTCATGATTCGATTCATGATTCAATTCATGATTCAATTCATGATTCATGATTCATGATTCAATTCATGATTCATGATTCATGATTCAATTCATGATTTATGATTCATGATTCAATTCATGATTCATGATTCATGATTCATGATTCATGATTCGATTCATGATTTATGATTTATGATTCAATTCATGATTCATGATTCATGATTCAATTCATGATTCATGATTCGATTTATGATTCTTGATTCATGATTCATGATTCGATTCATGATTCATGATTTATGATTCAATTCATGATTCATGATTAATGATTCATGATTCAATACATGATTCATGATTCATGATTCAATTCATAATTCATGATTCATGATTCATGATTCAATTCATGATTCATCATTCGATTCATGATTTTTTACTCATGATTCATGATTCGATTCATGTTTCATGATTCATTATTCAATTCATGATTCATGATTCAATTCATGATTCAAGATTCATGATTCGATTCATGATTCATGATTCAATTCATGATTCTTGATTCATGATTCATGATTCGATTCATGATTCATGATTCATGATTCAATTCATGATTCATGATTCATGATTCATGATTCATGATTCGATTCATGATTCAATTCATTATTCATGATTCGATTCATGATTCATGATTCAATTCATGATTCAAGATTCATGATTCGATTCATGATTCATGATACAATTCATGATTCATGATTCATGATTCGATTCATGATTCAATTCATTATTCATGATTCGATTCATGATTCATGATTCAATTCATGATTCAAGATTCATGATTCGATTCATGATTCATGATACAATTCATGATTCATGATTCATGATTCGATTCATGATTCAATTCATTATTCATGATTCGATTCATGATTCATGATTCAATTCATGATTCATGATTCATGATTCATGATTCATGATTCAATTCATGATTCATGATTCATGATTCGATTCATGATTCATGATTCAATTCATGATTCATGATTCATGATTCAATTCATGATTCATGATGCGATTTATGATTCATGATTCATGATTCATGATTCAATTCATGATTCATGATTCATGATTCGATTCATGATTTATGATTCGATTCATGATTCCTTATTCATGATTCGATTCATGATTCATGATTCAATTCATGATTCATAATTCATGATTCATGATTCATGATTCATGATTCATGATTCATGATTCATGATTCAATTCATGATTCATGATTCAATTCATAATTCATAATTCAAGATTCATGATTCATGATTCAATTCATGATTCATGATTCATGATTCAATTCATGATTCATGATTCATGATTCATGATTCATGATTCAATTCATGATTCATGATTCATGATTCAATTCATGATTCATGATTCATGATTCATGATTCGATTAATGATTCTTGACTCATGATTCATGATTCGATTCATGATTCATGATTCGATTTAAGATTCATAATTCATGATTCATGATTCGATTCATGATTCATGATTCAATTCATGATTCATGATTCAATTCATGATTCATGATTCATGATTCATGATTCAATTCATGATTCATGATTCATGATTCGATTCATGATTCATGATTCAATTCATGATTCATGATTCATGATTCAATTCATGATTCATGATTCAATTCATGATTCATGATTCATGATTCGATTCATGATTCAATTCATGATTCATGATTCGATTTATGATTCATGAATCATGATTCATGATTCATGATTCAATTCATGATTCATGATTCATGATTCAATTTATGATTCATGATTCATGATTCAAGATTCATGATTAAATTCATGATTCATGATTCATGATTCAATTCATATTTCATGATTCATGATTCATGAATCAATTCATGATTCATGATTCATGATTCATGATTCGATTCATGATTCAATTCATGATTCAATTCATGATTCGATTCATGATTCAATTCATGATTCAATTCATGATTCATGATTCATGATTCATGATTCAATTCATGATTCATGATTCATGATTCATGATTCAATTCATGATTCATGATTCATAATTCAATTCATGATTCATGATTCATGATTCAATTCATGATTTATGATTCATGATTCAATTCATGATTCATGATTAATGATTCATGATTCATGATTCGATTCATGATTTATGATTTATAATTCAATTCATGATTCATGATTCATGATTCAATTCATGATTCATGATTCGATTTATGATTCTTGATTCATGATTCATGATTCGATTCATGATTCATGATTTATGATTCAATTCATGATTTATGATTAATGATTCATGATTCAATACATGATTCATGATTCATGATTCAATTCATAATTCATGATTCATGATTCATGATTCAATTCATGATTCATCATTCGATTCATGATTTTTTACTCATGATTCATGATTCGATTCATGTTTCATGATTCATTATTCAATTCATGATTCATGATTCAATTCATGATTCAAGATTCATGATTCGATTCATGATTCATGATTCAATTCATGATTCTTGATTCATGATTCGATTCATGATTCATGATTCATGATTCAATTCATGATTCATGATTCATGATTCATGATTCATGATTCGATTCATGATTCAATTCATTATTCATGATTCGATTCATGATTCATGATTCAATTCATGATTCAAGATTCATGATTCGATTCATGATTCATGATACAATTCATGATTCATGATTCATGATTCGATTCATGATTCAATTCATTATTCATGATTCGATTCATGATTCATGATTCAATTCATGATTCAAGATTCATGATTCGATTCATGATTCATGATTCAATTCATGATTCATCATTCGATTCATGATTTTTTACTCATGATTCATGATTCGATTCATGTTTCATGATTCATTATTCAATTCATGATTCATGATTCAATTCATGATTCAAGATTCATGATTCGATTCATGATTCATGATTCAATTCATGATTCTTGATTCATGATTCGATTCATGATTCATGATTCATGATTCAATTCATGATTCATGATTCATGATTCATGATTCATGATTCGATTCATGATTCAATTCATTATTCATGATTCGATTCATGATTCATGATTCAATTCATGATTCAAGATTCATGATTCGATTCATGATTCATGATACAATTCATGATTCATGATTCATGATTCGATTCATGATTCAATTCATTATTCATGATTCGATTCATGATTCATGATTCAATTCATGATTCATGATTCATGATTCATGATTCATGATTCAATTCATGATTCATGATTCATGATTCGATTCATGATTCATGATTCAATTCATGATTCATGATTCATGATTCAATTCATGATTCATGATTCATGATTCGATTCATGATTCAATTCATTATTCATGATTCGATTTATGATTCATGATTCATGATTCATGATTCAATTCATGATTCATGATTCATGAGTCGATTCATGATTTATGATTCGATTCATGATTCATGATTCATGATTCGATTTAAGATTCATAATTCATGATTCATGATTCATGATTCATGATTCATGATTCATGATTCATGATTCAATTCATGATTCATGATTCAATTCATAATTCATAATTCAAGATTCATGATTCATGATTCAATTCATGATTCATGATTCATGATTCAATTCATGATTCATGATTCATGATTCATGATTCATGATTTAATTCATGATTCATGATTCATGATTCAATTCATGATTCATGATTCATGATTCATGATTCATGATTCATGATTCGATTCATGATTCTTGACTCATGATTCATGATTCGATTCATGATTCATGATTCGATTTAAGATTCATAATTCATGATTCATGATTCGATTCATGATTCAATTCATGATTCATGATTCAATTCATGATTCATGATTCATGATTCGATTCATGATTCAATTCATGATTCATGATTCGATTTATGATTCATGATTTATGATTCATGATTCATGATTCAATTCATGATTCATGATTCATGATTCAATTCATGATTCATGATTCATGATTCAAGATTCATGATTCAATTCATGATTCATGATTCATGATTCAATTCATATTTCATGATTCATGATTCATGATTCAATTCATGATTCATGATTCATGATTTATGATTCAATTCATGATTCATGATTCATGATTCGATTCATGATTCATGATTCGATTTATGATTCTTGATTCATGATTCATGATTCGATTCATTATTCATGATTTATGATTCAATTCATGATTCATGTTTCATGATTCATGATTCATGATTCAATACATGATTCATGATTCATGATTCAATTCATAATTCATGATTCATGATTCATGATTCAATTCATGATTCATCATTCGATTCATGATTTTTTACTCATGATTCATGATTCGATTCATGTTTCATGATTCATTATTCAATTCATGATTCATGATTCATGATTCATGATTCAATTCATGATTCAAGATTCATGATTCGATTCATGATTCATGATTCAATTCATGATTCATGATTCATGATTCATGATTCAATTCATGATTCAAGATTCAATTCATGATTCATGATTCATGATTCGATTCATGATTCATGATTCATGATTCAATTCATGATTCATGATTCATGATTCATGATTCAATTCATGATTCATGATTCATGATTCATGATTCAATTCATGATTCATGATTCGATTCATGATTCAATTCATGATTCAAGATTCATGATTCGATTCATGATTCATGATACAATTCATGATTCATGATTCATGATTCGATTCATGATTCAATTCATTATTCATGATTCGATTCATGATTCATGATTCAATTCATGATTCATGATTCATGATTCATGATTCATGATTCATGATTCGATTCATGATTCATGATTCATGATTCAATTCATGATTCATGATTCATGATTCATGATTCAATTCATGATTCATGATTCATGATTCATGATTCAATTCATGATTCATGATTCGATTCATGATTCAATTCATGATTCAAGATTCATGATTCGATTCATGATTCATGATACAATTCATGATTCATGATTCATGATTCGATTCATGATTCAATTCATTATTCATGATTCGATTCATGATTCATGATTCAATTCATGATTCATGATTCATGATTCATGATTCATGATTCATGATTCAATTCATGATTCATGATTCATGATTCGATTCATGATTCATGATTCAATTCATGATTCATGATTCATGATTCAATTCATGATTCATGATTCATGATTCAATTCATGATTCATGATTCGATTTATGATTCATGATTCATGATTCATGATTCATGATTCAATTCATGATTCATGATTCATGATTCAATTCATGATTCATGATTCATGATTCAAGATTCATGATTCAAGATTCATGATTCAATTCATGATTCATGATTGATGATTCAATTCATATTTCATTATTCATGATTCATGATTCAATTCATGATTCAGGATTCATGATTCATGATTCATGATTCATGATTCGATTTATGATTCATGATTCATGATTCATGATTCATGATTCATGATTCATGATTTATGATTCAATTCATGATTCATGATTCAATTTATGATTCATGATTCACGATTCATGATTCATGATTCATGATTCGATTCATGATTCATGATTTATGATTCATGATTCAATTCATGATTCATGATTCATGATTCGATTCATGATTTATGATTCGATTCATGATTCATGATTCATGATTCAATTCATGATTCATGATTCATGATTCGATTCATGATTTATGATTCGATTCATGATTCATGATTCATGATTCAATTCATGATTCAATTCATGATTCATGATTCATGATTCATGATTCAATTCATGATTCATGATTCATGATTCATGATTCAATTCATGATTCATGATTCATGATTCATGATTCAATTCATGATTCATGATTCATGATTCAATTCATGATTCATGATTCATGATTCATGATTCAATTCATGATTCATGATTCATGATTCATGATTCAATTCATGATTCATGATTCATGATTCGATTCATGATTCATGATTCGATTTATGATTCTTGATTCATGATTCATGATTCTTGACTCATGATTCATGATTCGATTCATGATTAATGATTCATTATTCAATTCATGATTCATGATTCATGATTTATGATTCGATTCATGATTCATGATTCATGATTCGATTTAAGATTCATAATTCATGATTCATGATTCATGATTCATGATTCATGATTCGATTCATGATTCATGATTCAATTCATGATTCATGATTCATGATTCAATTCATGATTCATGATTCATGATTCGATTCATGATTCAATTCATGATTCATGATTCGATTTATGATTCTTGATTTATGATTCATGATTCATGATTCATGATTCAATTCATGATTCATGATTCATGATTCAATTCATGATTCATGATTCATGATTCAATTCATGATTCATGATTCATGATTCAAGATTCATGATTCAATTCATGATTCATGATTCATGATTCATGATTCAATTCATATTTAATGATTCATGATTTATTATTCAATTCATGATTCATGATTCATGATTTATGAATCGATTCATGATTCATGATTCGATTTATGATTCTTGATTCATGATTCATGATTCGATTCATGATTCATGATTTATGATTCAATTCATGATTCATGATTCATGATTCATGATTCATGATTCAATACATGATTCATGATTCAGGATTCAATTCATAATTCATGATTCATGATTCATGATTCAATTCATGATTCATCATTCGATTCATGATTTTTTACTCATGATTCATGATTCGATTCATGTTTCATGATTCATTATTCAATTCATGATTCATGATTCATGATTCATGATTCAATTCATGATTCAAGATTCATGATTCGATTCATGATTCATGATTCAATTCATGATTCTTGATTCATGATTCATGATTCGATTCATGATTCATGATTCATGATTCATGATTCAATTCATGATTCATGATTCATGATTCAATTCATGATTCATGATTCATGATTCATGATTCAATTCATGATTCATGATTCGATTCATGATTCAATTCATGATTCAAGATTCATGATTCGATTCATGATTCATGATACAATTCATGATTCATGATTCATGATTCGATTCATGATTCAATTCATTATTCATGATTCGATTCATGATTCATGATTCAATTCATGATTCATGATTCATGATTCATGATTCAATTCATGATTCATGATTCATGATTCATGATTCGATTCATGATTCATGATTCAATTCATGATTCATGATTCTTGATTCAATTCATGATTCATGATTCATGATTCAATTCATGATTCATGATTTATGATTCGATTCATGATTCAATTCATGATTCATGATTCATGATTCATGATTCATGATTCAATTTATGATTCATGGTTCATGATTCATGATTCATGATTCATGATTCGATTCATGATTCATGATTCATGATTCGATTTATGATTCATGATTCATGATTCATGATTCATGATTCATGATTTATGATTCAATTCATGATTCATGATTCAATTTATGATTCATGATTCACGATTCATGATTCATGATTCATGATTCGATTCATGATTCATGATTTATGATTCATGATTCAATTCATGATTCATGATTCATGATTCGATTCATGATTTATGATTCGATTCATGATTCATGATTCATGATTCGATTTAAGATTCATAATTCATGATTCATGATTATTGATTCATGATTCGATTTAAGTTTCATAATTCATGAATTATGATTCATGATTCATGATTTATGATTCAATTCATGATTCATGATTCATAATTCAATTCATGATTCATGATTTATGATTCATGATTCATGATTCATGATTCATGATTCGATTCATGATTCATGATTCGATTCATGATTCTTGATTCATGATTCATGATTCGATTCATGATTCATGATTCATGATTCAATTCATGATTCATGATTCATGATTCATGATTCAATTCATGAGTCATGATTCGATTTATGATTCATGATTCATGATTCATGATTCAATTCATGATTCATGATTCATTATTCAATTCATGATTCATGATTCATGATTCAAGATTCATGATTCAATTCATGATTCATGATTGATGATTCAATTCATATTTCATGATTCATGATTCATGATTCAATTCATGATTCATGATTCATGATTCATGATTCGATTCATGATTCATGATTCATGATTCGATTTATGATTCATGATTCATGATTCATGATTCATGATTCATGATTTATGATTCAATTCATGATTCATGATTCAATTTATGATTCATGATTCGATTCATGATTCATGATTCATGATTCGATTTATGATTCATGATTCATGATTCATGATTCATGATTCATGATTCATGATTCGATTCATGATTTATGATTCGATTCATGATTCATGATTCATGATTCGATTTAAGATTCATAATTCATGATTCATGATTCATGATTCATGATTCATGATTCAATTCATGATTCATGATTCAATTCATAATTCATGATTCATGATTCAATTCATGATTCATGATTCATGATTCATGATTCATGATTCAATTCATGATTCATGATTCATGATTCAATTCATGATTCATGATTCATGATTCATGATTCGATTCATGATTCTTGACTCATGATTCATGATTCTTGACTCATGATTCATGATTCGATTCATGATTCATGATTCATTATTCAATTCATGATTCATGATTCATGATTTATGATTCGATTCATGATTCATGATTCATGATTCGATTTAAGATTCATAATTCATGATTCATGATTCATGATTCATGATTAATGATTCATGATTCATGATTCATGATTCGATTCATGATTCATGATTCAATTCATGATTCATGATTCATGATTCAATTCATGATTCATGATTCATGATTCGATTCATGATTCAATTCATGATTCATGATTCGATTTATGATTCATGATTTATGATTCATGATTCATGATTCATGATTCAATTCATGATTCATGATTCATGATTCATGATTCGATTCATGATTCATGATTCGATTTATGATTCTTGATTCATGATTCATGATTCGATTCATGATTCATGATTCGATTCATGATTCATGATTTATGATTCAATTCATGATTCATGATTCATGATTCATGATTCATGATTCAATACATGATTCATGATTCATGATTCAATTCATAATTCATGATTCATGATTCATGATTCAATTCATGATTCATCATTCGATTCATGATTTTTTACTCATGATTCATGATTCAATTCATGTTTCATGATTCATTATTCAATTCATGATTCATGATTCATGATTCATGATTCAATTCATGATTCAAGATTCATGATTCGATTCATTATTCATGATTCAATTCATGATTCTTGATTCATGATTCATGATTCGATTCATGATTCATGATTCATGATTCAATTCATGATTCATGATTCATGATTCAATTCATGATTCATGATTCATGATTCATGATTCAAATCATGATTCATGATTCGATTCATGATTCAATTCATGATTCAAGATTCATGATTCGATTCATGATTCATGATACAATTCATGATTCATGATTCATGATTCGATTCATGATTCAATTCATTATTCATGATTCGATTCATGATTCAATTCATGATTCATGATTCATGATTCATGATTCATGATTCAATTCATGATTCATGATTCATGATTCATGATTCGATTCATGATTCATGATTCAATTCATGATTCATGATTCTTGATTCAATTCATGATTCATGATTCATGATTCAATTCATGATTCATGATTTATGATTCGATTAATGATTCAATTCATGATTCATGATTCGATTTATGATTCATGATTCATGATTCATGATTCATGATTCATGATTCAATTCATGATTCATGATTCATGATTCAATTCATGATTCATGATTCATGATTCAAGATTCATGATTCAATTCATGATTCATGATTGATGATTCAATTCATATTTCATGATTCATGATTCATGATTCAATTCATGATTCATGATTCATGATTCGATTCATGATTCTTGATTCATGATTCATGATTCGATTCATGATTCATGATTCATGATTCAATTCATGATTCATGATTCATGATTCATGATTCAATTCATGATTCATGATTCGATTCATGATTCATGATTCATGATTCATGATTCATGATTCAATTCATGATTCATGATTCATGATTCATGATTCAATTCATGATTCAAGATTCATGATTCGATTCATGATTCATGATTCAATTCATGATTCTTGATTCATGATTCATGATTCGATTCATGATTCATGATTCAATTCATGATTCTTGATTCATGATTCATGATTCGATTCATGATTCATGATTCATGATTCAATTCATGATTCATGATTCATGATTCATGATTCAATTCATGATTCATGATTCATGATTCATGATTCAATTCATGATTCATGATTCGATTCATGATTCAATTCATGATTCAAGATTCATGATTTGATTCATGATTCATGATACAATTCATGATTCATGATTCATGATTCGATTCATGATTCAATTCATTATTCATGATTCGATTCATGATTCATGATTCAATTCATGATTCATGATTCATGATTCATGATTCATGATTCAATTCATGATTCATGATTCATGATTCGATTCATGATTCATGATTCAATTCATGATTCATGATTCATGATTCAATTCATGATTCATGATTCATGATTCGATTCATGATTCAATTCATGATTCATGATTCGATTTATGATTCATGAATCATGATTCATGATTCATGATTCAATTCATGATTCATGATTCATGATTCAAGATTCATGATTAAATTCATGATTCATGATTGATGATTCAATTCATATTTCATGATTCATGATTCATGAATCAATTCATGATTCATGATTCATGATTCATGATTCAATTCATGATTCAATTCATGATTCAATTCATGATTCATGATTCGATTCATGATTCAATTCATGATTCAATTCATGATTCATGATTCATGATTCAATTCATGATTCATGATTCATGATTCATGATTCAATTCATGATTCATGATTCATGATTCATGATTCAATTCATGATTCATGATTCATGATTCAATTCATGATTTATGATTCATGATTCAATTCATGATTCATGATTCATGATTCATGATTCATGATTAATGATTCGATTCATGATTTATGATTTATGATTCAATTCATGATTCATGATTCATGATTCAATTCATGATTCATGATTCGATTTATGATTCTTGATTCATGATTCATGATTCGATTCATGATTCATGATTTATGATTCAATTCATGATTCATGATTAATGATTCATGATTCAATACATGATTCATGATTCATGATTCAATTCATAATTCATGATTCATGATTCATCATTCAATTCATGATTCATGATTCAATTCATGATTCAAGATTCATGATTCGATTCATGATTCATGATTCAATTTATGATTCATGATTCATGATTCATGATTCGATTCATGATTCATGATTCATCATTCAATTCATGATTCATGATTCATGATTCATGATTCATGATTCATGATTCGATTCATGATTCAATTCATTATTCATGATTCGATTCATGATTCATGATTCAATTCATGATTCAAGATTCATGATTCGATTCATGATTCATGATACAATTCATGATTCATGATTCATGATTCGATTCATGATTCAATTCATTATTCATGATTCGATTCATGATTCATGATTCAATTCATGATTCATGATTCGATTCATGATTCATGATACAATTCATGATTCACGATTCATGATTCGATTCATGATTCAATTCATTATTCATGATTCGATTCATGATTCATGATTCAATTCATGATTCATGATTCATGATTCATGATTCATGATTCAATTCATGATTCATGATTCATGATTCGATTCATGATTCATGATTCAATTCATGATTCATGATTCATGATTCAATTCATGATTCATGATTCATGATTCGATTCATGATTCAATTCATGATTCATGATTCGATTTATGATTCATGATTCATGATTCATGATTCAATTCATGATTCATGATTCATGATTCAATTCATATTTCATGATTCATAATTCATGATTCAATTCATGATTCATGATTCATGATTTATGATTCAATTCATGATTCATGATTCAGATTCGATTCATGATTCATGATTCGATTTATGATTCTTGATTCATGATTCATGATTCGATTCATGATTCATGATTTATGATTCAATTCATGATTCATGATTCATGATTCATGATTCAATACATGATTCATGATTCATGATTCAATGAATAATTCATGATTCATGATTCATGATTCAATTCATGATTCATCATTCGATTCATGATTTTTTACTCATGATTCATGATTTGATTCATGTTTCATGATTCATTATTCAATTCATGATTCATAATTCATGATTCATGATTCAATTCATGATTCAAGATTCATGATTCGATTCATGATTCATGATTCAATTCATGATTCTTGATTCATGATTCATGATTCGATTCATGATTCGATTCATGATTCAATTCATGATTCAAGATTCATGATTCGATTCATGATTCATGATACAATTCATGATTCATGATTCATGATTCGATTCATGATTCAATTCATTATTCATGATTCGATTCATGATTCATGATTCAATTCATGATTCATGATTCATGATTCATGATTCATGATTCAATTCATGATTCATGATTCATGATTCGATTCATGATTCATGATTCAATTCATGATTCATGATTCAATTCATGATTCATGATTTATGATTCGATTCATGATTCAATTCATGATTCATGATTCGATTTATGATTCATGATTCATGATTCATGATTCATGATTCATGATTCATGATTCAATTCATGATTCATGATTCATGATTCAATTCATGATTCATGATTCATGATTCAAGATTCATGATTCAATTCATGATTCATGATTGATGATTCAATTCATATTTCATGATTCATGATTCATGATTCAATTCATGATTCATGATTCGATTTAAGTTTCATAATTCATGAATTATGATTCATGATTCATGATTTATGATTCAATTCATGATTCATGATTCATAATTCAATTCATGATTCATGATTCATGATTCATGATTCATGATTCATGATTCGATTCATGATTCATGATTCTTGATTCATGATTCATGATTCGATTCATGATTCATGATTCATGATTCATGATTAATGATTCATGATTCGATTTAAGTTTCATAATTCATGAATTATGATTCATGATTCATGATTTATGATTCAATTCATGATTCATGATTCATAATTCAATTCATGATTCATGATTCATGATTCATGATTCATGATTCGATTCATGATTCATGATTCGATTCATGATTCTTGATTCATGATTCATGATTCGATTCATAATTCATGATTCATGATTCAATTCATGATTCATGATTCATGATTCATGATTCAATTCATGATTCATGATTCGATTTATGATTCATGATTCATGATTCATGATTCAATTCATGATTCATGATTCATTATTCAATTCATGATTCATGATTCATGATTCAAGATTCATGATTCAATTCATGATTCATGATTGATGATTCAATTCATATTTCATGATTCATGATTCATGATTCAATTCATGATTCATGATTCATGATTCGATTCATGATTCATGATTCATGATTCGATTTATGATTCATGATTCATGATTCATGATTCATGATTCATGATTCATGATTTATGATTCAATTCATGATTCATGATTCAATTTATGATTCATGATTCACGATTCATGATTCATGATTCATGATTCGATTCATGATTCATGATTTATGATTCATGATTCAATTCATGATTCATGATTCATGATTCGATTCATGATTTATGATTCGATTCATGATTCATGATTCATGATTCGATTTAAGATTCATAATTCATGATTCATGATTCATGATTCATGATTCATGATTCAATTCATGATTCATGATTCAATTCATGATTCATGATTCATGATTCAATTCATGATTCATGATTCATGATTCATGATTCAATTCATAATTCATGATTCATGATTCAATTCATGATTCGATTCATGATTCATGATACAATTCATGATTCATGATTCATGATTCGATTCATGATTCAATTCATTATTCATGATTCGATTCATGATTCATGATTCAATTCATGATTCATGATTCATGATTCATGATTCTTGATTCAATTCATGATTCATGATTCATGATTCGATTCATGATTCATGATTCAATTCATGATTCATGATTCATGATTCAATTCATGATTCATGATTCATGATTCGATTCATGATTCAATTCATGATTCATGATTCGATTTATGATTCATGATTCATGATTCATGATTCAATTCATGATTCATGATTCATGATTCAATTCATATTTCATGATTCATAATTCATGATTCAATTCATGATTCATGATTCATGATTTATGATTCAATTCATGATTCATGATTCATGATTCGATTCATGATTCATGATTCGATTTATGATTCATGATTCATGATTCATGATTCAATACATGATTCATGATTCATGATTCAATTCATAATTCATGATTCATGATTCATGATTCAATTCATGATTCATCATTCGATTCATGATTTTTTACTCATGATTCATGATTCAATTCATGTTTCATGATTCATTATTTAATTCATGATTCATGATTCATGATTCATGATTCAATTCATGATTCAAGATTCATGATTCGATTCATTATTCATGATTCAATTCATGATTCTTGATTCATGATTCATGATTCGATTCATGATTCATGATTCATGATTCAATTCATGATTCATGATTCATGATTCAATTCATGATTCATGATTCATGATTCATGATTCAATTCATGATTCATGATTCGATTCATGATTCAATTCATGATTCAAGATTCATGATTCAATTCATGATTCATGATACAATTCATGATTCATGATTCATGATTCGATTCATGATTCAATTCATTATTCATGATTCGATTCATGATTCAATTCATGATTCATGATTCATGATTCATGATTCATGATTCAATTCATGATTCATGATTCATGATTCATGATTCGATTCATGATTCATGATTCAATTCATGATTCATGATTCATGATTCAATTCATGATTCATGATTCATGATTCAATTCATGATTCATGATTTATGATTCGATTAATGATTCAATTCATGATTCATGATTCGATTTATGATTCATGATTCATGATTCATGATTCATGATTCATGATTCAATTCATGATTCATGATTCATGATTCAATTCATGATTCATGATTCATGATTCAAGATTCATGATTCAATTCATGATTCATGATTGATGATTCAATTCATATTTCATGATTCATGATTCATGATTCAATTCATGATTCATGATTCGATTCATGATTCTTGATTCATGATTCATGATTCGATTCATGATTCATGATTCAATTCATGATTCATGATTCATGATTCATGATTCAATTCATGATTCATGATTCGATTCATGATTCATGATTCATGATTCATGATTCATGATTCATGATTCAATTCATGATTCATGATTCATGATTCATGATTCAATTCATGATTCAAGATTCATGATTCGATTCATGATTCATGATTCAATTCATGATTCTTGATTCATGATTCATGATTCGATTCATGATTCATGATTCAATTCATGATTCTTGATTCATGATTCATGATTCGATTCATGATTCATGATTCATGATTCATGATTCAATTCATAATTCATGATTCATGATTCATGATTCAATTCATGATTCATGATTCGATTCATGATTCAATTCATGATTCAAGATTCATGATTTGATTCATGATTCATGATACAATTCATGATTCATGATTCATGATTCGATTCATGATTCAATTCATTATTCATGATTCGATTCATGATTCATGATTCAATTCATGATTCATGATTCATGATTCATGATTCATGATTCAATTCATGATTCATGATTCATGATTCGATTCATGATTCATGATTCAATTCATGATTCATGATTCATGATTCAATTCATGATTCATGATTCATGATTCGATTCATGATTCAATTCATGATTCATGATTCGATTTATGATTCATGAATCATGATTCATGATTCATGATTCAATTCATGATTCATGAATTATGATTCAAGATTCATGATTAAATTCATGATTCATGATTGATGATTCAATTCATATTTCATGATTCATGATTCATGAATCAATTCATGATTCATGATTCATGATTCATGATTCGATTCATGATTCAATTCATGATTCAATTCATGATTCATGATTCGATTCATGATTCAATTCATGATTCAATTCATGATTCATGATTCATGATTCATGATTCAATTCATGATTCATGATTCATGATTCATGATTCAATTCATGATTCATGATTCATGATTCATGATTCAATTCATGATTCATGATTCATGATTCAATTCATGATTTATGATTCATGATTCAATTCATGATTCATGATTCATGATTCATGATTCATGATTCGATTCATGATTTATGATTTATGATTCAATTCATGATTCATGATTCATGATTCAATTCATGATTCATGATTCGATTTATGATTCTTGATTCATGATTCATGATTCGATTCATGATTCATGATTTATGATTCAATTCATGATTCATGATTAATGATTCAATTCATAATTCATGATTCATGATTCATCATTCAATTCATGATTCATGATTCAATTCATGATTCAAGATTCATGATTCGATTCATGATTCATGATTCAATTTATGATTCATGATTCATGATTCATGATTCGATTCATGATTCATGATTCATCATTCAATTCATGATTCATGATTCATGATTCATGATTTATGATTCGATTCATGATTCAATTCATTATTCATGATTCGATTCATGATTCATGATTCAATTCATGATTCAAGATTCATGATTCGATTCATGATTCATGATTCATGATTCGATTCATGATTCTTGATTCATGATTCATGATTCGATTCATGATTCATGATTCAATTCATGATTCATGATTCATGATTCAATTCATAATTCATGATTCGATTCATGATTCATGATTCATGATTCATGATTCATGATTCATGATTCAATTCATGATTCATGATTCATGATTCATGATTCAATTCATGATTCAAGATTCATGATTCGATTCATGATTCATGATTCAATTCATGATTCTTGATTCATGATTCATGATTCGATTCATGATTCATGATTCAATTCATGATTCTTGATTCATGATTCATGATTCGATTCATGATTCATGATTCATGATTCAATTCATGATTCATGATTCATGATTCATGATTCAATTCATGATTCATGATTCATGATTCATGATTCAATTCATGATTCATGATTCGATTCATGATTCAATTCATGATTCAAGATTCATGATTTGATTCATGATTCATGATACAATTCATGATTCATGATTCATGATTCGATTCATGATTCAATTCATTATTCATGATTCGATTCATGATTCATGATTCAATTCATGATTCATGATTCATGATTCATGATTCATGATTCAATTCATGATTCATGATTCATGATTCGATTCATGATTCATGATTCAATTCATGATTCATGATTCATGATTCAATTCATGATTCATGATTCATGATTCGATTCATGATTCAATTCATGATTCATGATTCGATTTATGATTCATGAATCATGATTCATGATTCATGATTCAATTCATGATTCATGAATTATGATTCAAGATTCATGATTAAATTCATGATTCATGATTGATGATTCAATTCATATTTCATGATTCATGATTCATGAATCAATTCATGATTCATGATTCATGATTCGATTCATGATTCAATTCATGATTCAATTCATGATTCATGATTCGATTCATGATTCAATTCATGATTCAATTCATGATTCATGATTCATGATTCATGATTCAATTCATGATTCATGATTCATGATTCATGATTCAATTCATGATTCATGATTCATGATTCATGATTCAATTCATGATTCATGATTCGATTCATGATTCAATTCATGATTCAATTCATGATTCATGATTCATGATTCATGATTCAATTCATGATTCATGATTCATGATTCATGATTCAATTCATGATTCATGATTCATGATTCATGATTCAATTCATGATTCATGATTCATGATTCAATTCATGATTTATGATTCATGATTCAATTCATGATTCATGATTCATGATTCATGATTCATGATTCGATTCATGATTTATGATTTATGATTCAATTCATGATTCATGATTCATGATTCAATTCATGATTCATGATTCGATTTATGATTCTTGATTCATGATTCATGATTCGATTCATGATTCATGATTTATGATTCAATTCATAATTCATGATTCATGATTCATCATTCAATTCATGATTCATGATTCAATTCATGATTCAAGATTCATGATTCGATTCATGATTCATGATTCAATTTATGATTCATGATTCATGATTCATGATTCGATTCATGATTCATGATTCATCATTCAATTCATGATTCATGATTCATGATTCATGATTCATGATTCGATTCATGATTCAATTCATTATTCATGATTCGATTCATGATTCATGATTCAATTCATGATTCAAGATTCATGATTCGATTCATGATTCATGATACAATTCATGATTCATGATTCATGATTCGATTCATGATTCAATTCATTATTCATGATTCGATTCATGATTCATTTCATGATTCATGATTCGATTCATGATTCATGATACAATTCATGATTCACGATTCATGATTCGATTCATGATTCAATTCATTATTCATGATTCGATTCATGATTCATGATTCAATTCATGATTCATGATTCATGATTCATGATTCATGATTCATGATTCATGATTCAATTCATGATTCATGATTCATGATTCGATTCATGATTCATGATTCAATTCATGATTCATGATTCATGATTCAATTCATGATTCATGATTCATGATTCGATTCATGATTCAATTCATGATTCATGATTCGATTTATGATTCATGATTCATGATTCATGATTCAATTCATGATTCATGATTCATGATTCAATTCATATTTCATGATTCATAATTCATGATTCAATTCATGATTCATGATTCATGATTTATGATTCAATTCATGATTCATGATTCATGATTCGATTCATGATTCATGATTCGATTTATGATTCTTGATTCATGATTCATGATTCGATTCATGATTCATGATTTATGATTCAATTCATGATTCATGATTCATGATTCATGATTCAATACATGATTCATGATTCATGATTCAATGAATAATTCATGATTCATGATTCATGATTCAATTCATGATTCATCATTCGATTCATGATTTTTTACTCATGATTCATGATTTGATTCATGTTTCATGATTCATTATTCAATTCATGATTCATAATTCATGATTCATGATTCAATTCATGATTCAAGATTCATGATTCGATTCATGATTCATGATTCAATTCATGATTCTTGATTCATGATTCATGATTCGATTCATGATTCGATTCATGATTCAATTCATGATTCAAGATTCATGATTCGATTCATGATTCATGATACAATTCATGATTCATGATTCATGATTCGATTCATGATTCAATTCATTATTCATGATTCGATTCATGATTCATGATTCAATTCATGATTCATGATTCATGATTCATGATTCATGATTCAATTCATGATTCATGATTCATGATTCGATTCATGATTCATGATTCAATTCATGATTCATGATTCAATTCATGATTCATGATTTATGATTCGATTCATGATTCAATTCATGATTCATGATTCGATTTATGATTCATGATTCATGATTCATGATTCATGATTCATGATTCAATTCATGATTCATGATTCATGATTCAATTCATGATTCATGATTCATGATTCAAGATTCATGATTCAATTCATGATTCATGATTGATGATTCAATTCATATTTCATGATTCATGATTCATGATTCAATTCATGATTCATGATTCATGATTCATGATTCGATTTAAGTTTCATAATTCATGAATTATGATTCATGATTCATGATTTATGATTCAATTCATGATTCATGATTCATAATTCAATTCATGATTCATGATTCATGATTCATGATTCATGATTCGATTCATGATTCATGATTCGATTCATGATTCTTGATTCATGATTCATGATTCGATTCATGATTCATGACTCATGATTCATGATTAATGATTCATGATTCGATTTAAGTTTCATAATTCATGAATTATGATTCATGATTCATGATTTATGATTCAATTCATGATTCATGATTCATAATTCAATTCATGATTCATGATTCATGATTCATGATTCATGATTCATGATTCGATTCATGATTCATGATTCGATTCATGATTCTTGATTCATGATTCATGATTCGATTCATAATTCATGATTCATGATTCAATTCATGATTCATGATTCATGATTCATGATTCAATTCATGATTCATGATTCGATTTATGATTCATGATTCATGATTCATGATTCAATTCATGATTCATGATTCATTATTCAATTCATGATTCATGATTCATGATTCAAGATTCATGATTCAATTCATGATTCATGATTGATGATTCAATTCATATTTCATGATTCATGATTCATGATTCAATTCATGATTCATGATTCATGATTCGATTCATGATTCATGATTCATGATTCGATTTATGATTCATGATTCATGATTCATGATTCATGATTCATGATTCATGATTTATGATTCAATTCATGATTCATGATTCAATTTATGATTCATGATTCACGATTCATGATTCATGATTCATGATTCGATTCATGATTCATGATTTATGATTCATGATTCAATTCATGATTCATGATTCATGATTCGATTCATGATTTATGATTCGATTCATGATTCATGATTCATGATTCGATTTAAGATTCATAATTCATGATTCATGATTCATGATTCATGATTCATGATTCAATTCATGATTCATGATTCAATTCATAATTCATGATTCATGATTCAATTCATGATTCATGATTCATGATTCATGATTCATGATTCAATTCATGATTCATGATTCATGATTCAATTCATGATTCATGATTCATGATTCATGATTCATGATTCATGATTCGATTCATGATTCTTGACTCATGATTCATGATTCTTGACTCATGATTCATGATTCGATTCATGATTAATGATTCATTATTCAATTCATGATTCATGATTCATGATTTATGATTCGATTCATGATTCATGATTCATGATTCGATTTAAGATTCATAATTCATGATTCATGATTCATGATTCATGAATTATGATTCATGATTCATGATTCATGATTCGATTCATGATTCATGATTCAATTCATGATTCATGATTCATGATTCAATTCATGATTCATGATTCATGATTCGATTCATGATTCAATTCATGATTCATGATTCGATTTATGATTCATGATTTATGATTCATGATTCATGATTCATGATTCAATTCATGATTCATGATTCATGATTCAATTCATGATTCATGATTCATGATTCAATTCATGATTCATGATTCATGATTCAAGATTCATGATTCAATTCATGATTCATGATTCATGATTCAATTCATATTTCATGATTCATGATTCATGATTTATGATTCAATTCATGATTCATGATTCATGATTCGATTCATGATTCATGATTCGATTTATGATTCTTGATTCATGATTCATGATTCGATTCATGATTCATGATTTATGATTTAATTCATGATTCATGATTCATGATTCATGATTCATGATTCAATACATGATTCATGATTCATGATTCATGATTCAATTCATGATTCTTGATTCATGATTCATGATTCGATTCATGATTCATGATTCATGATTCAATTCATGATTCATGATTCATGATTCAATTCATGATTCATGATTCATGATTCATGATTCAATTCATGATTCATGATTCGATTCATGATTCAATTCATGATTCAAGATTCATGATTCGATTCATGATTCATGATACAATTCATGATTCATGATTCATGATTCGATTCATGATTCAATTCATTATTCATGATTCGATTCATGATTCATCATTCAATTCATGATTCATGATTCATGATTCATGATTCGATTCATGATTCATGATTCAATTCATGATTCATGATTCATGATTCAATTCATGATTCATGATTCATGATTCAATTCATGATTCATGATTTATGATTCGATTCATGATTCAATTCATGATTCATGATTCGATTTATGATTCATGATTCATGATTCATGATTCATGATTCAATTCATGATTCATGATTCAATTCATGATTCATGATTCATGATTCATGATTCAAGATTCATGATTCAATTCATGATTCATGATTGATGATTCAATTCATATTTCATGATTCATGATTCATGATTCAATTCATGATTCATGATTCATGATTCATGATTCATGATTCATGATTCGATTCATGATTCTTGATTCATGATTCATGATTCGATTCATGATTCATGATTCATGATTCATGATTCAATTCATGATTCATGATTCATGATTCATGATTCAATTCATGATTCATGATTCGATTCATGATTCATGATTCATGATTCATGATTCATGATTCATGATTCAATTCATGATTCATGATTCATGATTCATGATTCAATTCATGATTCAAGATTCATGATTCGATTCATGATTCATGATTCAATTCATGATTCTTGATTCATGATTCATGATTCGATTCATGATTCATGATTCATGATTCAATTCATGATTCATGATTCATGATTCATGATTCAATTCATGATTCATGATTCATGATTCATGATTCAATTCATGATTCATGATTCGATTCATGATTCAATTCATGATTCAAGATTCATGATTCGATTCATGATTCATGATACAATTCATGATTCATGATTCATGATTCGATTCATGATTCAATTCATTATTCATGATTCAATTCATGATTCATGATTCATGATTCATGATTCATGATTCAATTCATGATTCATGATTTATGATTCGATTCATGATTCATGATTCAATTCATGATTCATGATTCAATTCATGATTCATGATTCATGATTCAATTCATGATTCAATTAATGATTCATGATTCGATTTATGATTCATGAATCATGATTCATGATTCATGATTCATGAATCATGATTCATGATTCATGATTCAATTCATGATTCATGATTCATGATTCAAGATTCATGATTAAATTCATGATTCATGATTGATGATTCAATTCATATTTCATGATTCATGATTCATGAATCAATTCATGATTCAGGATTCATGATTCATGATTCGATTCATGATTCAATTCATGATTCGATTCATGATTCAATTCATGATTCAATTCATGATTCAATTCATGATTCATGATTCATGATTCATGATTCAATTCATGATTCATGATTTATGATTCATGATTCATGATTCATGATTCAATTCATGATTCATGATTCATGATTCATGATTCAATTCATGATTCATGATTCAATTCATGATTTATGATTCATGATTCAATTCATGATTCATGATTCATGATTCATGATTCATGATTCATGATTCATGATTCGATTCATGATTTATGATTTATGATTCAATTCATGATTCATGATTCGATTTATGATTCTTGATTCATGATTCATGATTCGATTCATGATTCATGATTTATGATTCAATTCATGATTCATGATTAATGATTCATGATTCAATACATGATTCATGATTCAATTCATAATTCATGATTCATGATTCATGATTTAATTCATGATTCATCATTCGATTCATGATTTTTTACTCATGATTCATGATTCGATTCATGTTTCATGATTCATTATTCAATTCATGATTCATGATTCAATTCATGATTCAAGATTCATGATTCGATTCATGATTCATGATTCAATTCATGATTCTTGATTCATGATTCATGATTCGATTCATGATTCATGATTCATGATTCAATTCATGATTCATGATTCATGATTCATGATTCATGATTCGATTCATGATTCAAATCATTATTCATGATTCGATTCATGATTCATGATTCAATTCATGATTCAAGATTCATGATTCGATTCATGATTCATGATACAATTCATGATTCATGATTCATGATTCGATTCATGATTCAATTCATTATTCATGATTCGATTCATGATTCATGATTCAATTCATGATTCAAGATTCATGATTCGATTCATGATTCGTGATACAATTCATGATTCATGATTCATGATTCGATTCATGATTCAATTCATTATTCATGATTCGATTCATGATTCATGATTCAATTCATGATTCATGATTCATGATTCATGATTCATGATTCATGATTCGATTCATGATTCATGATTCAATTCATGATTCATGATTCATGATTCAATTCATGATTCATGATTCATGATTCGATTCATGATTCAATTCATGATTCATGATTCGATTTATGATTCATGATTCATGATTCATGATTCAATTCATGATTCATGATTCATGATTCGATTCATGATTTATGATTCGATTCATGATTCATGATTCATGATTCGATTTAAGATTCATAATTCATGATTCATGATGCATGATTCATGATTCAATTCATGATTCATGATTCATGATTCAATTCATGATTCATGATTCATGATTCATGATTCATGATTCATGATTCAATTCATGATTCATGATTCATGATTCAATTCATGATTCATGATTCATGATTCATGATTCATGATTCATGATTCGATTCATGATTCTTGACTCATGATTCATGATTCGATTCATGATTCATGATTCGATTTAAGATTCATAATTCATGATTCATGATTCGATTCATGATTCATGATTCAATTCATGATTCATGATTCAATTCATGATTCATGATTCATGATTCATGATTCAATTCATGATTCAATTCATGATTCATGATTCATGATTCGATTCATGATTCATGATTCATGATTCAATTCATGATTCATGATTCATGATTCGATTCATGATTCAATTCATGATTCATGATTTAATTCATGATTCATGATTCATGATTCAATTCATGATTCATGATTCATGATTCGATTCATGATTCAATTCATGATTCATGATTCGATTTATGATTCATGAATCATGATTCATGATACATGATTCAATTCATGATTCATGATTCATGATTCAATTCATGATTCATGATTCATGATTCAAGATTCATGATTAAATTCATGATTCATGATTGATGATTCAATTCATATTTCATGATTCATGATTCATGAATCAATTCATGATTCATGATTCATGATTCGATTCATGATTCAATTCATGATTCAATTCATGATTCATGATTCGATTCATGATTCAATTCATGATTCAATTCATGATTCATGATTCATGATTCATGATTCAATTCATGATTCATGATTCATGATTCATGATTCAATTCATGATTCATGATTCATGATTCATGATTCAATTCATGATTCATGATTCATGATTCAATTCATGATTTATGATTCATGATTCAATTCATGATTCATGATTCATGATTCATGATTCATGATTCGATTCATGATTTATGATTTATGATTCAATTCATGATTCATGATTCATGATTCAATTCATGATTCATAATTTGATTTATGATTCTTGATTCATGATTCATGATTCGATTCATGATTCATGATTTATGATTCAATTCATGATTCATGATTAATGATTCATGATTCAATACATGATTCATGATTCAATTCATAATTCATGATTCATGATTCAATTCATGATTCATCATTCGATTCATGATTTTTTACTCATGATTCATGATTCGATTCATGTTTCATGATTCATTATTCAATTCATGATTCATGATTCAATTCATGATTCAAGATTCATGATTCGATTCATGATTCATGATTCAATTCATGATTCTTGATTCATGATTCATGATTCGATTCATGATTCATGATTCATGATTCAATTCATGATTCATGATTCATGATTCATGATTCATGATTCGATTCATGATTCAATTCATTATTCATGATTCGATTCATGATTCAATTCATGATTCAAGATTCATGATTCGATTCATGATTCATGATACAATTCATGATTCATGATTCATGATTCGATTCATGATTCAATTCATTATTCATGATTCGATTCATGATTCATGATTCAATTCATGATTCAAGATTCATGATTCGATTCATGATTCATGATTCATGATTCGATTCATGATTCAATTCATGATTCATGATTCATGATTCGATTCATGATTCAATTCATTATTCATGATTCGATTCATGATTCATGATTCAATTCATGATTCAAGATTCATGATTCGATTCATGATTCAATTCATTATTCATGATTCGATTCATGATTCATGATTTAATTCATGATTCATGATTCATGAATCATGATTCATGATTCAATTCATGATTCATGATTCAATTCATGATTCATGATTCATGATTCGATTCATGATTCATGATTCAATTCATGATTCGATTCATGATTCATGATTCAATTCATGATTCATGATTCATGATTCAATTCATGATTCATGATTCATGATTCAATTCATGATTCATGATTCGATTTATGATTCATGATTCATGATTCATGATTCAATTCATGATTCATGATTCATGATTCGATTCATGATTTATGATTCGATTCATGATTCATGATTCATGATTCGATTTAAGATTCATAATTCATGATTCATGATTCATGATTCATGATTCATGATTCATGATTCAATTCATGATTCATGATTCAATTCATAATTCATAATTCAAGATTCATGATTCATGATTCAATTCATGATTCATGATTCATGATTCAATTCATGATTCATGATTCATGATTCATGATTCATGATTCATGATTCAATTCATGATTCATGATTCATGATTCAATTCATGATTCATGATTCATGATTCATGATTCATGATTCATGATTCATGATTCGATTCATGATTCTTGACTCATGATTCATGATTCGATTCATGATTCATGATTCGATTTAAGATTCATAATTCATGATTCATGATTCGATTCATGATTCATGATTCAATTCATGATTCATGATTCAATTCATGATTCATGATTCATGATTCGATTCATGATTCAATTCATGATTCATGATTCGATTTATGATTCATGATTTATGATTCATGATTCATGATTCATGATTCAATTCATGATTCATGATTCATGATTCAATTCATGATTCATGATTCATGATTCAAGATTCATGATTCAATTCATGATTCATGATTCATGATTCAATTCATATTTCATGATTCATGATTCATGATTCAATTCATGATTCATGATTCAATTCATGATTCATGATTCATGATTTATGATTCAATTCATGATTCATGATTCATGATTCGATTCATGATTCATGATTCGATTTATGATTCTTGATTCATGATTCATGATTCGATTCATGATTCATGATTTATGATTCAATTCATGATTCATGTTTCATGATTCATGATTCATGATTCAATACATGATTCATGATTCATGATTCAATTCATAATTCATGATTCATGATTCATGATTCAATTCATGATTCATCATTCGATTCATGATTTTTTACTCATGATTCATGATTCGATTCATGTTTCATGATTCATTATTCAATTCATGATTCATGATTCATGATTCATGATTCATGATTCAATTCATGATTCAAGATTCATGATTCGATTCATGATTCATGATTCAATTTATGATTCATGATTCATGATTCATGATTCAATTCATGATTCAAGATTCATGATTCGATTCATGATTCATGATTCAATTAATAATACATGATTCATGATTCGATTCATGATTCATGATTCATGATTCAATTCATGATTCATGATTCATGATTCATGATTCAATTCATGATTCATGATTCATGATTCATGATTCAATTCATGATTCATGATTCGATTCATGATTCAATTCATGATTCAAGATTCATGATTCGATTCATGATTCATGATACAATTCATGATTCATGATTCATGATTCGATTCATGATTCAATTCATTATTCATGATTCGATTCATGATTCATGATTCATGATTCATGATTCATGATTCATGATTCAATTCATGATTCATGATTCATGATTCAATTCATGATTCATGATTCATGATTCATGATTCATGATTCATGATTCATGATTCGATTCATGATTCTTGACTCATGATTCATGATTCGATTCATGATTCATGATTCGATTTAAGATTCATAATTCATGATTCATGATTCGATTCATGATTCATGATTCAATTCATGATTCATGATTCAATTCATGATTCATGATTCATGATTCGATTCATGATTCAATTCATGATTCATGATTCGATTTATGATTCATGATTTATGATTCATGATTCATGATTCATGATTCAATTCATGATTCATGATTCATGATTCAATTCATGATTCATGATTCATGATTCAAGATTCATGATTCAATTCATGATTCATGATTCATGATTCAATTCATATTTCATGATTCATGATTCATGATTCAATTCATGATTCATGATTCAATTCATGATTCATGATTCATGATTTATGATTCAATTCATGATTCATGATTCATGATTCGATTCATGATTCATGATTCGATTTATGATTCTTGATTCATGATTCATGATTCGATTCATGATTCATGATTTATGATTCAATTCATGATTCATGTTTCATGATTCATGATTCATGATTCAATACATGATTCATGATTCATGATTCAATTCATAATTCATGATTCATGATTCATGATTCATCATTCGATTCATGATTTTTTACTCATGATTCATGATTCGATTCATGTTTCATGATTCATTATTCAATTCATGATTCATGATTCATGATTCATGATTCATGATTCATGATTCAATTCATGATTCAAGATTCATGATTCGATTCATGATTCATGATTCAATTTATGATTCATGATTCATGATTCATGATTCAATTCATGATTCAAGATTCATGATTCGATTCATGATTCATGATTCAATTAATAATACATGATTCATGATTCGATTCATGATTCATGATTCATGATTCAATTCATGATTCATGATTCATGATTCATGATTCAATTCATGATTCATGATTCATGATTCATGATTCAATTCATGATTCATGATTCGATTCATGATTCAATTCATGATTCAAGATTCATGATTCGATTCATGATTCATGATACAATTCATGATTCATGATTCATGATTCGATTCATGATTCAATTCATTATTCATGATTCGATTCATGATTCATGATTCAATTCATGATTCATGATTCATGATTCATGATTCATGATTCATGATTCAATTCATGATTCATGATTCATGATTCGATTCATGATTCATGATTCAATTCATGATTCATGATTCATGATTCAATTCATGATTCATGATTCATGATTCGATTCATGATTCAATTCATGATTCATGATTCGATTTATGATTCATGATTTATGATTCATGATTCATGATTCATGATTCAATTCATGATTCATGATTCAATTCATGATTCATGATTCATGATTCAATTCATGATTCATGATTCATGATTCGATTCATGATTCAATTCATGATTCATGATTCGATTTATGATTCATGATTTATGATTCATGATTCATGATTCATGATTCAATTCATGATTCATGATTCATGATTCAATTCATGATTCATGATTCATGATTCATGATTCATGATTCATGATTCATGATTCAATTCATGATTCATGATTCGATTCATGATTCATGATTCATGATTCAATTCATGATTCATGATTCATGATTCGATTCATGATTCAATTCATGATTCATGATTCGATTTATGATTCATGAATTATGATTCATGATTCATGATTCATGATTCGATTCATGATTCAATTCATGATTCATGATTCGATTTATGATTCATGAATTATGATTCATGATTCATGATTCATGATTCGATTCATGATTCATGATTCAATTCATGATTCATGATTCATGATTCAATTCATGATTCATGATTCATGATTCGATTCATGATTCAATTCATGATTCATGATTCGATTTATGATTCATGAATTATGATTCATGATTCATGATTCATGATTCGATTCATGATTCAATTCATGATTCATGATTCGATTTATGATTCATGAATTATGATTCATGATTCATGATTCATGATTCGATTCATGATTCATGATTCAATTCATGATTCATGATTCATGATTCAATTCATGATTCATGATTCATGATTCGATTCATGATTCAATTCATGATTCATGATTCGATTTATGATTCATGATTTATGATTCATGATTCATGATTCATGATTCAATTCATGATTCATGATTCATGATTCAATTCATGATTCATGATTCATGATTCAATTCATGATTCATGATTCATGATTCAAGATTCATGATTCAATTCATGATTCATGATTCATGATTCAATTCATATTTCATGATTCATGATTCATGATTCAATTCATGATTCATGATTCATGATTTATGATTCAATTCATGATTCATGATTCATGATTCGATTCATGATTCATGATTCGATTTATGATTCTTGATTCATGATTCATGATTCGATTCATGATTCATGATTTATGATTCAATTCATGATTCATGATTCATGATTCATGATTCATGATTCAATACATGATTCATGATTCATGATTCAATTCATAATTCATGATTCATGATTCATGATTCAATTCATGATTCATCATTCGATTCATGATTTTTTACTCATGATTCATGATTCAATTCATGTTTCATGATTCATTATTCAATTCATGATTCATGATTCATGATTCATGATTCAATTCATGATTCAAGATTCATGATTCGATTCATTATTCATGATTCAATTCATGATTCTTGATTCATGATTCATGATTCGATTCATGATTCATGATTCATGATTCAATTCATGATTCATGATTCATGATTCATGATTCAATTCATGATTCATGATTCGATTCATGATTCAATTCATGATTCAAGATTCATGATTCGATTCATGATTCATGAT
>NW_027448136.1:0-72933 GCF_038048845.1 Mixophyes fleayi | reverse complement strand
TGAATCGAATCATGAATCATGAATTAAATAATGAATCATGAATCATGAATTGAATCATGAATCATGAATCATGAATCGAATCATGAATCATGAAATGAATCATGAATCATGAATTAAATAATGAATCATGAATCATGAATTGAATCATGAATCATGAATCGAATCATGAATCATGAATTAAATAATGAATCATGAATCATGATTTGAATTATAAATCATGAATCTAATCATGAATCATGAATCGAATCATGAATCATGAATTAAATAATGAATCATGAATTGAATTATGAATCATGAATCATGAATCGAATCATGAATCATAAATCATGAATTATGAATCATTAATCGAATCATGAATTGAATCATGAATCATGAATTGAATCTTGAATCATGAATCATGAATCATGAATCATGAATTGAATCATGAATTATGAATCATGAATCGAATCATGAATCATGAATCGAATCATGAATCATGAAATGAATCATGAATTGAATCATGAATTGAATCATAAATCATGAATCATGAATTGAATTATGAATCATGAATCGAATCATGAATCGCATCATGAATCATGAATTGAATAATGAATTATGAATTGAATCATGAATCATGAATTATGAATCATGAATTAAATCATGAATCATGAATTGAATCATGAATCATGAATTGAATCATGAATCATGAATTGAATCATGAATCATGAATTGAATCATGAATCATGAATCGAATCATGAATCATGAATCAAATCATGAATCATGAATCATGAATCATGAATCATGAATTGAATCATGAATCATGAATCATGAATCATGAATCATGAATTGAATCATGAATCATGAATCATGAATTGAATCATGAATCATGAATCGAATCATGAATCATGAATTGAATCATGAATCATGAATCATGAATTGAATCATGAATCATGATTTGAATCATGAATCATGAATTGAATCATGAATCATGAATTGAATCATAAATTGAATCATAAATCATAAATCATGAATTGAATCATGAATCATGAATTGAATCATGAATCATGAATCTAATCATGAATCATGAATCATGAATTGAATCATAAATTGAATCATAAATCATAAATCATGAATTGAATCATGAATCATGAATCGAATCATGAATCATGAATTGAATCCTGAATCATGAATCATGAATTAAATCATGAATCATGAATCGAATCATGAATCATGAATCGAATCATGAATTATGAATTAAATAATGAATCATGAATCATGAATTGAATCATGAATCGAATCATGAATCATGAATTAAATAATGAATCATGAATCATGATTTGAATTATAAATCATGAATCTAATCATGAATCATGAATCGAATCATGAATCATGAATTAAATAATGAATCATGAATTGAATCATGAATCATGAATCATGAATCGAATCATGAATCATGAATTGAATCATGAATCATGAATTGAATCATGAATCATGAATCATGAATCATGAATCATGAATTGAATCATGAATCATGAATCATGAATCATGAATCATGAATCGAATCATGAATCATGAATTGAATCATGAATCATGAATTGAATCATGAATCATGAATCGAATCATGAATCATGAATTGAATCATGAATCATGAATTGAATCATAAATTGAATCATAAATCATAAATCATGAATCATGAATTGAATCATGAATCATGAATCGAATCATGAATCATGAATTGAATTATGAATCATGAATTGAATCATAAATTGAATCATAAATCATAAATCATGAATTGAATCATGAATCATGAATCGAATCATGAATCATGAATTGAATCCTGAATCATGAATCATGAATTAAATCATGAATCATGAATCGAATCATGAATCATGAATCGAATCATGAATCATGAATCGAATCATGAATTATGAATCATGAATCATGAATTGAATCATGAATCATGAATCGAATCATGAATCATGAATCGAATCATGAATCATGAATTGAATCATGAATCATGAAATGAATCATGAATTGAATCATGAATCATGAATCGAATCATGAATCATGAATTGAATCATGAATCATGAATTGAATCATGAATCATGAATTGAATCATGCATCATGAATCATAATTTGAATCATGAATCATGAATTGAATCATGAATCATGAATTGAATCATGAATCATGAATCATGAATCATGAATTGAATCATGAATCATGAATTGAATCATGAATCATGAATCGAATCATGAATCATGAATCATGAATCATGAATCGAATCATGAATCATGAATTGAATCATGAATCATGAATTGAATCATGATCATAAATCATGAATCATGAATTGAATCATGAATCATGAATTGAATCATGAATCATGAATCATGAATCATGAATTGAATCATGAATCATGAATTGAATCATGAATCATGAATTGAATCATGAATCATGAATCGAATCATGAATCATGAATTAAATAATGAATCATAAATCATGAATTGAATCATGAATCATGAATCAAATCATGAAACATGAATTAAAAAATGAATCATGAATCATGATTTGAATTATAAATCATGAATCTAATCATGAATCATGAATCGAATCATGAATCATGAATTGAATCTTGAATCATGAATCATGAATTGAATCATGAATTATAAATCATGAATCATGAATTGAATCATGAATCATGAATCGAATCATGAATCATGAATTATGAATCGAATCATGAATCATGAATCATGAATCGAATCATGAATCATGAAATGAATCATGAATTGAATCATGAATTGAATTATAAATCATGAATCATGAATTGAATCATGAATCATGAATCGAATCATGAATCGAATCATGAATCATGAATTGAATCATGAATCATGAATTGAATCATGAATCATGAATCATGAATCATGAATTGAATCATGAATCATGAATCATGAATCATGAATCATGAATTGAATCATGAATCATGAATCATGAATTGAATCATGAATCATGAATCGAATCATGAATCATGAATTGAATCATGAATCATGAATCATGAATTGAATCATGAATCATGAATCGAATCATGAATCATGAATTGAATCATGAATCATGAATTGAATCATAAATTGAATCATAAATCATAAATCATGAATTGAATCATGAATCATGAATCGAATCATGAATCATGAATCTAATCATGAATCATGAATCATGAATTGAATCATAAATTGAATCATAAATCATAAATCATGAATTGAATCATGAATCATGAATCGAATCATGAATCATGAATTGAATCCTGAATCATGAATCATGAATTAAATCATGAATCATGAATCATGAATTGAATCATGAATCATGAATCGAATCATGAATCATGAATCGAATCATGAATTATGAATTAAATAATGAATCATGAATCATGAATTGAATCATGAATCATGAATCGAATCATGAATCATGAATTAAATAATGAATCATGAATCATGATTTGAATTATAAATCATGAATCTAATCATGAATCATGAATTGAATCATGAATCATGAATTAAATAATGAATCATGAATTGAATCATGAATCATGAATCATGAATCGAATCATGAATCATGATTTGAATTATAAATCATGAATCTAATCATGAATCATGAATCTAATCATGAATCATGAATTAAATAATGAATCATGAATTGAATCATGAATCATGAATCATGAATCGAATCATGAATCATGAATTGAATCATGAATCATGAATTGAATCATGAATCATGAATCATGAATCATGAATTGAATCATGAATCATGAATCATGAATCATGAATCGAATCATGAATCATGAATTGAATCATGAATCATGAATCATGAATTGAATCATGAATCATGAATCATGAATTGAATCATGAATCATGAATTGAATCATAAATTGAATCATAAATCATAAATCATGAATTGAATCATGAATCATGAATTGAATCATGAATCATGAATCTAATCATGAATCATGAATCATGAATTGAATCATAAATTGAATCATAAATCATAAATCATGAATTGAATCATGAATCATGAATCGAATCATGAATCATGAATTGAATCCTGAATCATGAATCATGAATTAAATCATGAATCATGAATCATGAATCGAATCATGAATCATGAATTGAATCATGAATCATGAATCGAATCATGAATTATGAATTGAATCATGAGTCATGAATTGAATCATGAATTATGAATCGAAACTCGAATCATGAAATGAATTATGAATTGAATCATGAATCATGAATCATGAATTGAATCATGAATTATGAAATGAATCATGAATTGAATCATGAATCATGAATCAAATCATGAATCATGAATTAAATCATGAATCATAAATTGAATCATGAATCATGAATTGAATCATGAATTGAATCATAAATCATGAATCATGAATTGAATCATGAATCATGAATCGAATCATGAATCATGAATTGAATCATGAATCATGAATGATGAATCATGAATTGAATCATGATTCATGAATCGAGTCATGAATCATGAATCGAATCATGAATCATGAATTAAATAATGAATCATGAATCATGAATTAAATAATGAATCATGAATCATGAATTAAATCATGAATCGAATCATGAATCATGAATTAAATAATGAATCATGAATCATGAATCGAATCATGAATCATGAATCGAATCATGAATCATGAATTAAATAATGAATCATGAATCATGAATTGAATCATGAATCATGAATCATGAATCGATTCATGAATCATGAAACGAATCATGAATCATGAATTAAATAATGAATCATGAATCATGAATTGAATCATGAATCATGAATCGAATCATGAATCATGAATTAAATAATGAATCATGAATCATGATTTGAATTATAAATCATGAATCTAATCATGAATCATGAATCGAATCATGAATCATGAATTAAATAATGAATCATGAATTGAATTATGAATCATGAATCATGAATCGAATCATGAATCATAAATCATGAATTATGAATCATTAATCGAATCATGAATTGAATCATGAATCATGAATTGAATCTTGAATCATGAATCATGAATCATGAATCATGAATTGAATCATGAATTATGAATCATGAATCGAATCATGAATCATGAATCGAATCATGAATCATGAATCGAATCATGAATCATGAAATGAATCATGAATTGAATCAGGAATTGAATCATAAATCATGAATCATGAATTGAATTATGAATCATGAATCGAATCATGAATCGCATCATGAATCATGAATTGAATAATGAATTATGAATTGAATCATGAATCATGAATTATGAATCATGAATTAAATCATGAATCATGAATTGAATCATGAATCATGAATCGAATAATGAATCATGAATCGAATCATGAATCATGAATTGAATCATGAATCATGAATCATGAATCATGAATCATGAATTGAATCATGAATCATGAATCATGAATTGAATCATGAATCATGAATCGAATCATGAATCATGAATTGAATCATGAATCATGAATCATGAATTGAATCATGAATCATGAATCGAATCATGAATCATGAATTGAATCATGAATCATGAATTGAATCATAAATTGAATCATAAATCATAAATCATGAATTGAATCATGAATCATGAATCGAATCATGAATCATGAATCTAATCATGAATCATGAATCATGAATTGAATCATAAATTGAATCATAAATCATAAATCATGAATTGAATCATGAATCATGAATCGAATCATGAATCATGAATTGAATCCTGAATCATGAATCATGAATTAAATCATGAATCATGAATCATGAATTGAATCATGAATCATGAATCGAATCATGAATCATGAATCGAATCATGAATTATGAATTAAATAATGAATCATGAATCATGAATTGAATCATGAATCATGAATCGAATCATGAATCATGAATTAAATAATGAATCATGAATCATGATTTGAATTATAAATCATGAATCTAATCATGAATCATGAATTGAATCATGAATCATGAATTAAATAATGAATCATGAATTGAATCATGAATCATGAATTAAATAATGAATCATGAATTAAATCATGAATCATGAATCATGAATCGAATCATGAATCATGAATTGAATCATGAATCATGAATCGAATCATGAATTATGAATCATGAATCATGAATTGAATCATGAATCGAATCATGAATCATGAATCGAATCATGAATCATGAATTGAATCATGAATCATTAATCATGAATTAAATCATGAATCATGAAATGAATCATGAATTGAATCATGAATCATGAATCATGAATTGAATCATGAATCATGAAATGAATCATGAATTGAATCATGAATCATGAATCGAATCATGAATCATGAATTGAATCATGAATCATGAATCATGAATTGAATCATGAATCATGAATTGAATCATGCATCATGAATCATAATTTGAATCATGAATCTATGAATAGAATTGAATCATGAATCATGAATTGAATCATGAATCATGAATCATGAATCATGAATTGAATCATGATTAATGAATCATGAATTGAATCATGAATCATGAATCGAATCATGAATCATGAATCATGAATCATGAATCATGAATCATGAATCATGAATCATGAATCATGAATCATGAATCGAATCATGAATCATGAATTGAATCATGAATCATGAATTGAATCATGAATCATGAATCATGAATCATGAATTGAATCATGAATCATGAATTGAATCATGAATCATGAATCATGAATCATGAATTGAATCATGAATCATGAATTGAATCATGAATCATGAATCGAATCATGAATCATGAATTAAATAATGAATCATAAATCATGAATTGAATCATGAATCATGAATCGAATCATGAAACATGAATTAAAAAATGAATCATGAATCATGATTTGAATTATAAATCATGAATCTAATCATGAATCATGAATCGAATCATGAATCATGAATTGAATCATGAATCATGAATCATGAATCGAATCATGAATCATAAATCATGAATTATGAATCATGAATCGAATCATGAATCATGAATTGAATCATGAATCATGAATTGAATCATGAATCATGAATCATGAATCGAATCATGAATCATAAATCATGAATTGAATCATGAATCATGAATCGAATCATGAATCATGAATTGAATCATGAATCATGAATTGAATCATAAATTGAATCATAAATCATAAATCATGAATTGAATCATGAATCATGAATCGAATCATGAGTCATGAATCGAATCATAAATTATGAATCATGAATCATGAATTGAATCATGAATCATGAATCGAATCATGAATCATGAATCATGAATCATGAATTAAATCATGAATCATGAATCATGAATGGAATCATAATTTATGAATCGAATCATGAATTATGAATCATGAATCATGAATTGAATCATGAATCATGAATTGAATCATGAATCATGAATCGAAACATGAATCATGAATTGAATCATGAGTCATGAATTGAATCATGAATTATGAATCGAAACTCGAATCATGAAATGAATCATGAATTGAATCATGAATTATGAAATGAATCATGAATTGAATCATGAATCATGAATCAAATCATGAATCATGAATTAAATCATGAATCATAAATTGAATCATAATTCATGAATCGAATCATGAATCATGAATTGAATCATGAATTGAATCATAAATCATGAATCATGAATTGAATCATGAATCATGAATCGAATCATGAATCATGAATTGAATCATGAATCATGAATCATTAATTATGAATCATGAATTGAATCATGAATCATGAATCATGAATCATGAATTGAATCATGAATCATGAATCGAGTCATGAATCATGAATCGAATCATGAATCATGAATTAAATAATGAATCATGAATCATGAATTGAATCATGAATCATGAATCGAATTATAAATCATGAATCGAATCATGAATCATGAATTAAATAATGAATCATGAATCATGAATCGAATCATGAATCATGAATCGAATCATGAATCATGAATTAAATAATGAATCATGAATCATGAATTGAATCATGAATCATGAATCATGAATCGAATCATGAATCATGAAATGAATCATGAATCATGAATTAAATAATGAATCATGAATCATGAATTGAATCATGAATCATGAATCGAATCATGAATCATGAATTAAATAATGAATCATGAATCATGATTTGAATTATAAATCATGAATCTAATCATGAATCATGAATCGAATCATGAATCATGAATTAAATAATGAATCATGAATTGAATTATGAATCATGAATCATGAATCGAATCATGAATCATAAATCATGAATTATGAATCATTAATCGAATCATGAATTGAATCATGAATCATGAATTGAATCTTGAATCATGAATCATGAATCATGAATCATGAATTGAATCATGAATTATGAATCATGAATCGAATCATGAATCATGAATCGAATCATGAATCATAAAATGAATCATGAATTGAATCATGAATTGAATCATAAATCATGAATCATGAATTGAATTATGAATCATGAATCGAATCATGAATCGCATCATGAATCATGAATTGAATAATGAATTATGAATTGAATCATGAATCATGAATTATGAATCATGAATTAAATCATGAATCATGAATTGAATCATGAATCATGAATTGAATCATGAATCATGAATTGAATCATGAATCATGAATCGAATCATGAATCATGAATCAAATCATGAATCATGAATCATGAATCATGAATCATGAATTGAATCATGAATCATGAATCATGAATCATGAATCATGAATTGAATCATGAATCATGAATCATGAATTGAATCATGAATCATGAATCGAATCATGAATCATGAATTGAATTATGAATCATGAATCATGAATTGAATCATGAATCATGATTTGAATCATGAATCATGAATTGAATCATGAGTCATGAATTGAATCATAAATTGAATCATAAATCATAAATCATGAATTGAATCATGAATCATGAATTGAATCATGAATCATGAATCTAATCATGAATCATGAATCATGAATTGAATCATAAATTGAATCATAAATCATAAATCATGAATTGAATCATGAATCATGAATCGAATCATGAATCATGAATTGAATCCTGAATCATGAATCATGAATTAAATCATGAATCATGAATCGAATCATGAATCATGAATCGAATCATGAATTATGAATTAAATAATGAATCATGAATCATGAATTGAATCATGAATCGAATCATGAATCATGAATTAAATAATGAATCATGAATCATGATTTGAATTATAAATCATGAATCTAATCATGAATCATGAATCGAATCATGAATCATGAATTAAATAATGAATCATGAATTGAATCATGAATCATGAATCATGAATCGAATCATGAATCATGAATTGAATCATGAATCATGAATTGAATCATGAATCATGAATCATGAATCATGAATCATGAATTGAATCATGAATCATGAATCATGAATCATGAATCATGAATCGAATCATGAATCATGAATTGAATCATGAATCATGAATTGAATCATGAATCATGAATCGAATCATGAATCATGAATTGAATCATGAATCATGAATTGAATCATAAATTGAATCATAAATCATAAATCATGAATCATGAATTGAATCATGAATCATGAATCGAATCATGAATCATGAATTGAATTATGAATCATGAATTGAATCATAAATTGAATCATAAATCATAAATCATGAATTGAATCATGAATCATGAATCGAATCATGAATCATGAATTGAATCCTGAATCATGAATCATGAATTAAATCATGAATCATGAATCGAATCATGAATCATGAATCGAATCATGAATCATGAATCGAATCATGAATTATGAATCATGAATCATGAATTGAATCATGAATCATGAATCGAATCATGAATCATGAATCGAATCATGAATCATGAATTGAATCATGAATCATGAAATGAATCATGAATTGAATCATGAATCATGAATCGAATCATGAATCATGAATTGAATCATGAATCATGAATTGAATCATGAATCATGAATTGAATCATGCATCATGAATCATAATTTGAATCATGAATCATGAATTGAATCATGAATCATGAATTGAATCATGAATCATGAATCATGAATCATGAATTGAATCATGAATCATGAATTGAATCATGAATCATGAATCGAATCATGAATCATGAATCATGAATCATGAATCGAATCATGAATCATGAATTGAATCATGAATCATGAATTGAATCATGAATCATAAATCATGAATCATGAATTGAATCATGAATCATGAATTGAATCATGAATCATGAATCATGAATCATGAATTGAATCATGAATCATGAATTGAATCATGAATCATGAATTGAATCATGAATCATGAATCGAATCATGAATCATGAATTAAATAATGAATCATAAATCATGAATTGAATCATGAATCATGAATCAAATCATGAAACATGAATTAAAAAATGAATCATGAATCATGATTTGAATTATAAATCATGAATCTAATCATGAATCATGAATCGAATCATGAATCATGAATTGAATCTTGAATCATGAATCATGAATTGAATCATGAATTATAAATCATGAATCATGAATTGAATCATGAATCATGAATCGAATCATGAATCATGAATCATGAATCGAATCATGAATCATGAAATGAATCATGAATTGAATCATGAATTGAATTATAAATCATGAATCATGAATTGAATCATGAATCATGAATCGAATCATGAATCGAATCATGAATCATGAATTGAATCATGAATCATGAATTGAATCATGAATCATGAATCATGAATCATGAATTGAATCATGAATCATGAATCATGAATTAAATCATGAATCATGAATCATAAATCGAATCATGAGTCATGAATCGAATCATAAATTATGAATCATGAATCATGAATTGAATCATGAATCATGAATCGAATCATGAATCATGAATCATGAATCGAATCATGAATCATGAATCATGAATTAAATCATGAATCATGAATCATGAATGGAATCATGAATCATGAATCGAATCATGAATTATGAATCATGAATCATGAATTGAATCATGAATCATTAATCGAATCATGAATCATGAATCGAAACATGAATCATGAATTGAATCATGAATCATGAATTGAATCATGAATTATGAATCGAAACTCGAATCATGAAATGAATCATGAATTGAATCATGAATCATGAATCATGAATCGAATCATGAATCATAAATCATGAATTATGAATCATGAATCGAATCATGAATCAAGAATTGAATCATGAATCATGAATTGAATCTTGAATCATGAATCATGAATCATGAATTGAATCATGAATTATGAATCATGAATCGAATCATGAATCATGAATTGAATCTTGAATCATGAATCATGAATCATGAATTGAATCATGAATTATGAATCATGAATCGAATCATGAATCATGAATCATGAATCGAATCATGAATCATGAAATGAATCATGAATTGAATCATGAATTGAATCATAAATCATGAATCATGAATTGAATCATGAATCATGAATCGAATCATGAATCATGAATCGCATCATGAATCATGAATTGAATCATGAATTATGAATTGAATCATGAATCATGAATTATGAATCATGAATTAAATCATGAATCATGAATTGAATCATGAATCATGAATTGAATCATGAATCATGAATCGAATCATGAATCATGAATTGAATCATAAATCATGAATTAAATCATGAATCTCGAATCATGAATTGAATCATGAATCATGAATTGAATCATGAATTGAATCATAAATCATGAATTATGAATTGAATCATAAATCATATATCGAATCATGAATCATGAATTGAATCATGAAACATGAAACATGAATCGAATCATGAATCATGAATCGAATTATGAATCATGAATTGAATCATGAATCATGAATCGAATCATGAAACATGAATTGAATCATGAATCAAGAATTGAATCATGATTCATGAATTGCATCATGAATCATGAATTGAATCATGAATCATTAATCATCAATTAAATCATGAATCATGAAATGAATCATGAATTGAATCATGAATCATGAATCATGAATTGAATCATGAATCATGAAATGAATCATGAATTGAATCATGAATCATGAATCGAATCATGAATCATGAATTGAATCATGAATCATGAATTGAATCATGAATCATGAATCATGAATTGAATCATGAATCATGAATCATGAATTGAATCATGAATCATGAATTGAATCATGAATCATGAATTGAATCATGAATCATGAATCATGAATCATGAATTGAATCATGAATCATGAATCATGAATCATGAATTGAATCATGAATCATGAATCGAAACATGAATCATGAATTGAATCATGAGTCATGAATTGAATCATGAATTATGAATCGAAACTCGAATCATGAAATGAATCATGAATTGAATCATGAATCATGAATCATGAATTGAATCATGAATTATGAAATGAATCATGAATTGAAACTTGAATCATGAATCATGAATTGAATCATGAATTATAAATCATGAATCATGAATTGAATCATGAATCATGAATCGAATCATGAATCATGAATCATGAATCGAATCATGAATCATGAAATGAATCATGAATTTAATCATGAATTGAATTATAAATCATGAATCATGAATTGAATCATGAATCATGAATCGAATCATGAATCGAATCATGAATCATGAATTGAATCATGAATCATGAATTGAATCATGAATCATGAATCATGAATCATGAATCATGAATTGAATCATGAATCATGAATCATGAATTAAATCATGAATCATGAATCATAAATCGAATCATGAGTCATGAATCGAATCATAAATTATGAATCATGAATCATGAATTGAATCATGAATCATGAATCAAATCATGAATCATGAATCATGAATTAAATCATGAATCATGAATCATGAATGGAATCATGAATCATGAATCGAATCATGAATTATAAATCATGAATCATGAATTGAATCATGAATCATAAATCGAATCATGAATCATGAATCGAAACATGAATCATGAATTGAATCATGAATCATGAATTGAATCATGAATTATGAATCGAAACTCGAATCATGAAATGAATCATGAATTGAATCATGAATCATGAATCATGAATCGAATCATGAATCATAAATCATGAATTATGAATCATGAATCGAATCATGAATCATGAATTGAATCATGAATCATGAATTGAATCTTGAATCATGAATCATGAATCATGAATTGAATCATGAATTATGAATGATGAATCGAATCATGAATCATGAATCATGAATCGAATCATGAATCATAAATCATGAATTATGAATCATGAATCGAATCATGAATCATGAATTGAATCATGAATCATGAATTGAATCTTGAATCATGAATCATGAATCATGAATTGAATCATGAATTATGAATCATGAATCGAATCATGAATCATGAATTGAATCTTGAATCATGAATCATGAATCATGAATTGAATCATGAATTATGAATCATGAATCGAATCATGAATCATGAATCGAATCATGAATCATGAATCATGAATCGAATCATGAATCATGAAATGAATCATGAATCATGAAATGAATCATGAATTGAATCATGAATTGAATCATAAATCATGAATCATGAATTGAATCATGAATCATGAATCGAATCATGAATCATGAATCGCATCATGAATCATGAATTGAATCATGAATTATGAATCATGAATTAAATCATGAATCATGAATTGAATCATGAATCATGAATTGAATCATTAATCATGAATCGAATCATGAATCATGAATTGAATCATAAATCATGAATTAAATCATGAATCTCGAATCATGAATTGAATCATGAATCATGAATTGAATCATGAATTGAATCATAAATCATGAATTATGAATTGAATCATAAATCATAAATCGAATCATGAATCATGAATTGAATCATGAAACATGAAACATGAATCGAATCATGAATCATGAATCGAATTATGAATCATGAATTGAATCATGAATCATGAATCGAATCATGAAACATGAATTGAATCATGAATCAAGAATTGAATCATGATTCATGAATTGCATCATGAATCATGAATTGAATCATGAATCATTAATCATGAATTAAATCATGAATCATGAAATGAATCATGTATTGAATCATGAATCATGAATTTAATCATGAATCATGAAATGAATCATGAATTGAATCATGAATCATGAATCGAATCATGAATCATGAATTGAATCATGAATCATGAATTGAATCATGAATCATGAATTAAATCATGAATCATGAATTGAATCATGAATCATGAATTGAATCATGAATCATGAATCATGAATCATGAATTGAATCATGAATTATGAATCGAAACATGAATCATGAATTGAATCATGAGTCATGAATTGAATCATGAATTATGAATCGAAACTCGAATCATGAAATGAATCATGAATTGAATCATGAATCATGAATCATGAATTGAATCATGAATTATGAAATGAATCATGAATTGAATCATGAATCATGAATCAAATCATGAATCATGAATTAAATCATGAATCATAAATTGAATCATAATTCATGAATCGAATCATGAATCATGAATTGAATCATGAATTGAATCATAAATCATGAATCATGAATTGAATCATGAATCATGAATCGCATCATGAATCATGAATTGAATCATGAATCATGAATCATTAATTATGAATCATGAATTGAATCATGAATCATGAATCATGAATTGAATCATGAATCATGAATCGAGTCATGAATCATGAATCGAATCATGAATCATGAATTAAATAATGAATCATGAATCATGAATTGAATCATGAATCATGAATCGAATTATGAATCATGAATCGAATCATGAATCATGAATTAAATAATGAATCATGAATCATGAATCGAATCATGAATCATGAATCGAATCATGAATCATGAATTAAATAATGAATCATGAATCATGAATTGAATCATGAATCATGAATCGAATCATGAATCATGAAACGAATCATGAATCATGAATTAAATAATGAATCATGAATCATGAATTGAATCATGAATCATGAATCGAATCATGAATCATGAATTAAATAATGAATCATGAATCATGATTTGAATTATAAATCATGAATCTAATCATGAATCATGAATCGAATCATGAATCATGAATTGAATCATGAATCATGAATTGAATCTTGAATCATGAATCATGAATCATGAATTGAATCATGAATCATGAATCGAATCATGAATCATGAAATGAATCATGAATTGAATCATGAATTGAATCATAAATCATGAATCATGAATTGAATTATGAATCATGAATCGAATCATGAATCGCATCATGAATCATGAATTGAATAATGAATTATGAATTGAATCATGAATCATGAATTATGAATCATGAATTGAATCATGAATCATGAATCGAATCATGAATCATGAATCGAATCATGAATTATGAATTGAATCATGAATCATGAATTGAATCATGAATCGTGAATCATGAATCATGAATCATAAATTGAATCATGAATCATGAATCATGAATTGAATCATGAATCATGAATCAAATCATGAATCATGAATTGAATCATGAATCATGAATCATGAATTGAATCATGAATCATGAATCGAATCATGAATCATGAATCGAATCATGAATCATGAATCGAATCATGAATTATGAATCATGAATCATGAATTGAATCATGAATCATGAATCGAATCATGAATCATGAATCGAATCATGAATCATGAATTGAATCATGAATCATGAAATGAATCATGAATTGAATCATGAATCATGAATCGAATCATGAATCATGAATTGAATCATGAATCATGAATTGAATCATGAATCATGAATTGAATCATGCATCATGAATCATAATTTGAATCATGAATCATGAATTGAATCATGAATCATGAATTGAATCATGAATCATGAATCATGAATCATGAATTGAATCATGAATCATGAATTGAATCATGAATCATGAATCGAATCATGAATCATGAATCATGAATCATGAATCGAATCATGAATCATGAATTGAATCATGAATCATGAATTGAATCATGAATCATAAATCATGAATCATGAATTGAATCATGAATCATGAATTGAATCATGAATCATGAATCATGAATCATGAATTGAATCATGAATCATGAATTGAATCATGAATCATGAATTGAATCATGAATCATGAATCGAATCATGAATCATGAATTAAATAATGAATCATAAATCATGAATTGAATCATGAATCATGAATCAAATCATGAAACATGAATTAAAAAATGAATCATGAATCATGATTTGAATTATAAATCATGAATCTAATCATGAATCATGAATCGAATCATGAATCATGAATTGAATCTTGAATCATGAATCATGAATTGAATCATGAATTATAAATCATGAATCATGAATTGAATCATGAATCATGAATCGAATCATGAATCATGAATCATGAATCGAATCATGAATCATGAAATGAATCATGAATTGAATCATGAATTGAATTATAAATCATGAATCATGAATTGAATCATGAATCATGAATCGAATCATGAATCGAATCATGAATCATGAATTGAATCATGAATCATGAATTGAATCATGAATCATGAATCATGAATCATGAATTGAATCATGAATCATGAATCATGAATTAAATCATGAATCATGAATCATAAATCGAATCATGAGTCATGAATCGAATCATAAATTATGAATCATGAATCATGAATTGAATCATGAATCATGAATCGAATCATGAATCATGAATCATGAATCGAATCATGAATCATGAATCATGAATTAAATCATGAATCATGAATCATGAATGGAATCATGAATCATGAATCGAATCATGAATTATGAATCATGAATCATGAATTGAATCATGAATCATTAATCGAATCATGAATCATGAATCGAAACATGAATCATGAATTGAATCATGAATCATGAATTGAATCATGAATTATGAATCGAAACTCGAATCATGAAATGAATCATGAATTGAATCATGAATCATGAATCATGAATCGAATCATGAATCATAAATCATGAATTATGAATCATGAATCGAATCATGAATCAAGAATTGAATCATGAATCATGAATTGAATCTTGAATCATGAATCATGAATCATGAATTGAATCATGAATTATGAATCATGAATCGAATCATGAATCATGAATTGAATCTTGAATCATGAATCATGAATCATGAATTGAATCATGAATTATGAATCATGAATCGAATCATGAATCATGAATCATGAATCGAATCATGAATCATGAAATGAATCATGAATTGAATCATGAATTGAATCATAAATCATGAATCATGAATTGAATCATGAATCATGAATCAAATCATGAATCATGAATCGCATCATGAATCATGAATTGAATCATGAATTATGAATTGAATCATGAATCATGAATTATGAATCATGAATTAAATCATGAATCATGAATTGAATCATGAATCATGAATTGAATCATGAATCATGAATCGAATCATGAATCATGAATTGAATCATAAATCATGAATTAAATCATGAATCTCGAATCATGAATTGAATCATGAATCATGAATTGAATCATGAATTGAATCATAAATCATGAATTATGAATTGAATCATAAATCATATATCGAATCATGAATCATGAATTGAATCATGAAACATGAAACATGAATCGAATCATGAATCATGAATCGAATTATGAATCATGAATTGAATCATGAATCATGAATCGAATCATGAAACATGAATTGAATCATGAATCAAGAATTGAATCATGATTCATGAATTGCATCATGAATCATGAATTGAATCATGAATCATTAATCATCAATTAAATCATGAATCATGAAATGAATCATGAATTGAATCATGAATCATGAATCATGAATTGAATCATGAATCATGAAATGAATCATGAATTGAATCATGAATCATGAATCGAATCATGAATCATGAATTGAATCATGAATCATGAATTGAATCATGAATCATGAATCATGAATTGAATCATGAATCATGAATCATGAATTGAATCATGAATCATGAATTGAATCATGAATCATGAATTGAATCATGAATCATGAATCATGAATCATGAATTGAATCATGAATCATGAATCATGAATTGAATCATGAATCATGAATCGAAACATGAATCATGAATTGAATCATGAGTCATGAATTGAATCATGAATTATGAATCGAAACTCGAATCATGAAATGAATCATGAATTGAATCATGAATCATGAATCATGAATTGAATCATGAATTATGAAATGAATCATGAATTGAAACTTGAATCATGAATCATGAATTGAATCATGAATTATAAATCATGAATCATGAATTGAATCATGAATCATGAATCGAATCATGAATCATGAATCATGAATCGAATCATGAATCATGAAATGAATCATGAATTTAATCATGAATTGAATTATAAATCATGAATCATGAATTGAATCATGAATCATGAATCGAATCATGAATCGAATCATGAATCATGAATTGAATCATGAATCATGAATTGAATCATGAATCATGAATCATGAATCATGAATCATGAATTGAATCATGAATCATGAATCATGAATTAAATCATGAATCATGAATCATAAATCGAATCATGAGTCATGAATCGAATCATAAATTATGAATCATGAATCATGAATTGAATCATGAATCATGAATCAAATCATGAATCATGAATCATGAATTAAATCATGAATCATGAATCATGAATGGAATCATGAATCATGAATCGAATCATGAATTATAAATCATGAATCATGAATTGAATCATGAATCATAAATCGAATCATGAATCATGAATCGAAACATGAATCATGAATTGAATCATGAATCATGAATTGAATCATGAATTATGAATCGAAACTCGAATCATGAATTGAATCATGAATCATGAATCATGAATCGAATCATGAATCATAAATCATGAATTATGAATCATGAATCGAATCATGAATCATGAATTGAATCATGAATCATGAATTGAATCTTGAATCATGAATCATGAATCATGAATTGAATCATGAATTATGAATGATGAATCGAATCATGAATCATGAATCATGAATCGAATCATGAATCATAAATCATGAATTATGAATCATGAATCGAATCATGAATCATGAATTGAATCATGAATCATGAATTGAATCTTGAATCATGAATCATGAATCATGAATTGAATCATGAATTATGAATCATGAATCGAATCATGAATCATGAATTGAATCTTGAATCATGAATCATGAATCATGAATTGAATCATGAATTATGAATCATGAATCGAATCATGAATCATGAATCGAATCATGAATCATGAATCATGAATCGAATCATGAATCATGAAATGAATCATGAATCATGAAATGAATCATGAATTGAATCATGAATTGAATCATAAATCATGAATCATGAATTGAATCATGAATCATGAATCGAATCATGAATCATGAATCGCATCATGAATCATGAATTGAATCATGAATTATGAATCATGAATTAAATCATGAATCATGAATTGAATCATGAATCATGAATTGAATCATTAATCATGAATCGAATCATGAATCATGAATTGAATCATAAATCATGAATTAAATCATGAATCTCGAATCATGAATTGAATCATGAATCATGAATTGAATCATGAATTGAATCATAAATCATGAATTATGAATTGAATCATAAATCATAAATCGAATCATGAATCATGAATTGAATCATGAAACATGAAACATGAATCGAATCATGAATCATGAATCGAATTATGAATCATGAATTGAATCATGAATCATGAATCGAATCATGAAACATGAATTGAATCATGAATCAAGAATTGAATCATGATTCATGAATTGCATCATGAATCATGAATTGAATCATGAATCATTAATCATGAATTAAATCATGAATCATGAAATGAATCATGTATTGAATCATGAATCATGAATTTAATCATGAATCATGAAATGAATCATGAATTGAATCATGAATCATGAATCGAATCATGAATCATGAATTGAATCATGAATCATGAATTGAATCATGAATCATGAATTGAATCATGAATCATGAATTAAATCATGAATCATGAATTGAATCATGAATCATGAATTGAATCATGAATCATGAATCATGAATCATGAATTGAATCATGAATTATGAATCGAAACATGAATCATGAATTGAATCATGAGTCATGAATTGAATCATGAATTATGAATCGAAACTCGAATCATGAAATGAATCATGAATTGAATCATGAATCATGAATCATGAATTGAATCATGAATTATGAAATGAATCATGAATTGAATCATGAATCATGAATCAAATCATGAATCATGAATTAAATCATGAATCATAAATTGAATCATAATTCATGAATCGAATCATGAATCATGAATTGAATCATGAATTGAATCATAAATCATGAATCATGAATTGAATCATGAATCATGAATCGCATCATGAATCATGAATTGAATCATGAATCATGAATCATTAATTATGAATCATGAATTGAATCATGAATCATGAATCATGAATTGAATCATGAATCATGAATCGAGTCATGAATCATGAATCGAATCATGAATCATGAATTAAATAATGAATCATGAATCATGAATTGAATCATGAATCATGAATCGAATTATGAATCATGAATCGAATCATGAATCATGAATTAAATAATGAATCATGAATCATGAATCGAATCATGAATCATGAATCGAATCATGAATCATGAATTAAATAATGAATCATGAATCATGAATTGAATCATGAATCATGAATCGAATCATGAATCATGAAACGAATCATGAATCATGAATTAAATAATGAATCATGAATCATGAATTGAATCATGAATCATGAATCGAATCATGAATCATGAATTAAATAATGAATCATGAATCATGATTTGAATTATAAATCATGAATCTAATCATGAATCATGAATCGAATCATGAATCATGAATTGAATCATGAATCATGAATTGAATCTTGAATCATGAATCATGAATCATGAATTGAATCATGAATCATGAATCGAATCATGAATCATGAAATGAATCATGAATTGAATCATGAATTGAATCATAAATCATGAATCATGAATTGAATTATGAATCATGAATCGAATCATGAATCGCATCATGAATCATGAATTGAATAATGAATTATGAATTGAATCATGAATCATGAATTATGAATCATGAATTGAATCATGAATCATGAATCGAATCATGAATCATGAATCGAATCATGAATTATGAATTGAATCATGAATCATGAATTGAATCATGAATCGTGAATCATGAATCATGAATCATAAATTGAATCATGAATCATGAATCATGAATTGAATCATGAATCATGAATCAAATCATGAATCATGAATTGAATCATGAATCATGAATCATGAATTGAATCATGAATCATGAATCGAATCATGAATCATGAATTGAATCATGAATCATGAATTGAATCATAAATTGAATCATAAATCAAAAATCATGAATTGAATCATGAATCATGAATCGAATCATGAATCATGAATCTAATCATGAATCATGAATCATGAATTGAATCATAAATTGAATCATAAATCATAAATCATGAATTGAATCATGAATCATGAATCGAATCATGATTCATGAATTGAATCCTGAATCATGAATCATGAATTGAATCATGAATCATGAATCATGAATCGAATCATGAATCATGAATTGAATCATGAATCATGAATTGAATCATGAATCATGAATCATGAATCATGAATTGAATCATGAATCATGAATCATGAATCATGAATCATGAATCGAATCATGAATCATGAATTGAATCATGAATCATGAATCATGAATTGAATCATGAATCATGAATCGAATCATGAATCATGAATTGAATCATGAATCATGAATTAAATCATAAATTGAATCATAAATCATAAATCATGAATTGAATCATGAATCATGAATCGAATCATGAATCATGAATTAAATAATGAATCATGAATCATGATTTGAATTATAAATCATGAATCTAATCATGAATCATGAATCGAATCATGAATCATGAATTAAATAATGAATCATGAATTGAATCATGAATCATGAATCATGAATCGAATCATGAATCATGAATTGAATCATGAATCATGAATTGAATCATGAATCATGAATTGAATCATGAATCATGAATCATGAATCATGAATTGAATCATGAATCATGAATCATGAATCATGAATCATGAATTGAATCATGAATCATGAATTGAATCATGAATCATGAATCATGAATTGAATCATGAATCATGAATCGAATCATGAATCATGAATTGAATCATGAATCATGAATTGAATCATAAATTGAATCATAAATCATAAATCATGAATGGAATCATGAATCATGAATCGAATCATGAATTATGAATCATGAATCATGAATTGAATCATGAATCATAAATCGAATCATGAATCATGAATCGAAACATGAATCATGAATTGAATCATGAATCATGAATAGAATCATGAATTATGAATCGAAACTCGAATAATGAAATGAATCATGAATCGAATCATGAATCATAAATCATGAATTATGAATCATGAATCGAATCATGAATCATGAATTGAATCATGAATCATGAATTGAATCTTGAATCATGAATCATGAATCATGAATTGAATCATGAATTATGAATCATGAATCGAATCATGAATCATGAATTGAATCTTGAATCATGAATCATGAATCATGAATTGAATCATGAATTATGAATCATGAATCGAATCATGAATCATGAATCGAATCATGAATCATGAATCATGAATCGAATCATGAATCATGAAATGAATCATGAATTGAATCATGAATTAAATCATAAATCATGAATCATGAATTGAATCATGAATCATGAATCGAATCATGAATCATGAATCGCATCATGAATCATGAATTGAATCATGAATTATGAATTGAATCATGAATCATGAATTATGAATCATGAATTAAATCATGAATCATGAATTGAATCATGAATCATGAATCGAATCATGAATCATGAATTGAATCATAAATCATGAATTAAATCATGAATCTCGAATCATGAATTGAATCATGAATCATGAATTGAATCATGAATTGAATCATAAATCATGAATTATAAATTGAATCATAAATCATAAATCGAATCATGAATCATGAATCGAATTATGAATCATGAATTGAATCATGAATCATGAATCGAATCATGAAACATGAATTGAATCATGAATCAAGAATTGAATCATGATTCATGAATTGCATCATGAATCTTGAATTGAATCATGAATCATTAATCATGAATTAAATCATGAATCATGAAATGAATCATGAATTGAATCATGAATCATGAATCATGAATTGAATCATGAATCATGAAATGAATCATGAATTGAATCATGAATCATGAATCGAATCATGAATCATGAATCGAATCATGAATCATGAATTGAATAATGAATCATGAATTGAATCATGAATCATGAATCATGAATCATGAATTGAATCTTGAATCATGAATTGAATCATGAATCATGAATTATGAATTGAATCATGAATCATGAATTGAATCATGAATCATGAATCGAATCATGAATTATGAATCATGAATCATGAATTGAATCATGAATCATAAATCGAATCATGAATCATGAATCGAAACATGAATCATGAATTGAATCATGAATCATGAATTGAATCATGAATTATGAATCGAAACTCGAATCATGAAATGAATCATGAATTGAATCATGAATCATGAATCATGAATCGAATCATGAATCATAAATCATGAATTATGAATCATGAATCGAATCATGAATCAAGAATTGAATCATGAATCATGAATTGAATCTTGAATCATGAATCATGAATCATGAATTGAATCATGAATTATGAATCATGAATCGAATCATGAATCATGAATTGAATCTTGAATCATGAATCATGAATCATGAATTGAATCATGAATTATGAATCATGAATCGAATCATGAATCAGGAATCATGAATCGAATCATGAATCATGAAATGAATCATGAATTGAATCATGAATTGAATCATAAATCATGAATCATGAATTGAATCATGAATCATGAATCGAATCATGAATCATGAATCGCATCATGAATCATGAATTGAATCATGAATTATGAATTGAATCATGAATCATGAATTATGAATCATGAATTAAATCATGAATCATGAATTGAATCATGAATCATGAATTGAATCATGAATCATGAATCGAATCATGAATCATGAATTGAATCATAAATCATGAATTAAATCATGAATCTCGAATCATGAATTGAATCATGAATCATGAATTGAATCATGAATTGAATCATAAATCATGAATTATGAATTGAATCATAAATCATAAATCGAATCATGAATCATGAATTGAATCATGAAACATGAAACATGAATCGAATCATGAATCATGAATCATGAATCGAATTATGAATCATGAATTGAATCATGAATCATGAATCGAATCATTTAACATGAATTGAATCATGAATCAAGAATTGAATCATGATTCATGAATTGCATCATGAATCATGAATTGAATCATGAATCATTAATCATCAATTAAATCATGAATCATGAAATGAATCATGAATTGAATCATGAATCATGAATCATGAATTGAATCATGAATCATGAAATGAATCATGAATTGAATCATGAATCATGAATCGAATCATGAATCATGAATTGAATCATGAATCATGAATTGAATCATGAATCATGAATCATGAATTGAATCATGAATCATGAATCATGAATTGAATCATGAATCATGAATTGAATCATGAATCATGAATTGAATCATGAATCATGAATCATGAATCATGAATTGAATCATGAATCATGAATCGAAACATGAATCATGAATTGAATCATGAGTCATGAATTGAATCATGAATTATGAATCGAAACTCGAATCATGAAATGAATCATGAATTGAATCATGAATCATGAATCATGAATTGAATCATGAATTATGAAATGAATCATGAATTGAATCTTGAATCATGAATCATGAATTGAATCATGAATTATAAATCATGAATCATGAATTGAATCATGAATCATGAATCGAATCATGAATCATGAATCATGAATCGAATCATGAATCATGAAATGAATCATGAATTTAATCATGAATTGAATTATAAATCATGAATCATGAATTGAATCATGAATCATGAATCGAATCATGAATCGAATCATGAATCATGAATTGAATCATGAATCATGAATTGAATCATGAATCATGAATCATGAATCATGAATTGAATCATGAATCATGAATCATGAATTAAATCATGAATCATGAATCATAAATCGAATCATGAGTCATGAATCGAATCATAAATTATGAATCATGAATCATGAATTGAATCATGAATCATGAATCAAATCATGAATCATGAATCATGAATTAAATCATGAATCATGAATCATGAATGGAATCATGAATCATGAATCGAATCATGAATTATAAATCATGAATCATGAATTGAATCATGAATCATAAATCGAATCATGAATCATGAATCGAAACATGAATCATGAATTGAATCATGAATCATGAATTGAATCATGAATTATGAATCGAAACTCGAATCATGAAATGAATCATGAATTGAATCATGAATCATGAATCATGAATCGAATCATGAATCATAAATCATGAATTATGAAACATGAATCGAATCATGAATCATGAATTGAATCATGAATCATGAATTGAATCTTGAATCATGAATCATGAATCATGAATTGAATCACGAATTATGAATCATGAATCGAATCATGAATCATGAATCATGAATCGAATCATGAATCATAAATCATGAATTATGAATCATGAATCGAATCATGAATCATGAATTGAATCATGAATCATGAATTGAATCTTGAATCATGAATCATGAATCATGAATTGAATCATGAATTATGAATCATGAATCGAATCATGAATCATGAATTGAATCTTGAATCATGAATCATGAATCATGAATTGAATCATGAATTATGAATCATGAATCGAATCATGAATCATGAATCGAATCATGAATCATGAATCATGAATCGAATCATGAATCATGAAATGAATCATGAATCATGAAATGAATCATGAATTGAATCATGAATTGAATCATAAATCATGAATCATGAATTGAATCATGAATCATGAATCGAATCATGAATCATGAATCGCATCATGAATCATGAATTGAATCATAAATTATGAATCATGAATTAAATCATGAATCATGAATTGAATCATGAATCATGAATTGAATCATGAATCATGAATCGAATCATGAATCATGAATTGAATCATAAATCATGAATTAAATCATGAATCTCGAATCATGAATTGAATCATGAATCATGAATTGAATCATGAATTGAATCATAAATCATGAATTATGAATTGAATCATAAATCATAAATCGAATCATGAATCATGAAACATGAAACATGAATCGAATCATGAATCATGAATCGAATTATGAATCATGAATTGAATCATGAATCATGAATCGAATCATGAAACATGAATTGAATCATGAATCAAGAATTGAATCATGATTCATGAATTGCATCATGAATCATGAATTGAATCATGAATCATTAATCATGAATTAAATCATGAATCATGAAATGAATCATGTATTGAATCATGAATCATGAATTTAATCATGAATCATGAAATGAATCATGAATTGAATCATGAATCATGAATCGAATCATGAATCATGAATTGAATCATGAATCATGAATTGAATCATGAATCATGAATCATGAATTGAATCATGAATCATGAATTAAATCATGAATCATGAATTGAATCATGAATCATGAATTGAATCATGAATCATGAATCATGAATTGAATCATGAATTATGAATCGAAACATGAATCATGAATTGAATCATGAGTCATGAATTGAATCATGAATTATGAATCGAAACTCGAATCATGAAATGAATCATGAATTGAATCATGAATCATGAATCATGAATTGAATCATGAATTATGAAATGAATCATGAATTGAATCATGAATCATGAATCAAATCATGAATCATGAATTAAATCATGAATCATAAATTGAATCATAATTCATGAATCGAATCATGAATCATGAATTGAATCATGAATTGAATCATAAATCATGAATCATGAATTGAATCATGAATCATGAATCGAATCATGAATCATGAATTGAATCATGAATCATGAATCATTAATTATGAATCATGAATTGAATCATGAATCATGAATCATGAATCATGAATTGAATCATGAATCATGAATCGAGTCATGAATCATGAATCGAATCATGAATCATGAATTAAATAATGAATCATGAATCATGAATTGAATCATGAATCATGAATCGAATTATGAATCATGAATCGAATCATGAATCATGAATTAAATAATGAATCATGAATCATGAATCGAATCATGAATCATGAATCGAATCATGAATCATGAATCGAATCATGAATCATGAATTAAATAATGAATCATGAATCATGAATTGAATCATGAATCATGAATCGAATCATGAATCATGAAACGAATCATGAATCATGAATTAAATAATGAATCATGAATCATGAATTGAATCATGAATCATGAATCGAATCATGAATCATGAATTAAATAATGAATCATGAATCATGATTTGAATTATAAATCATGAATCTAATCATGAATCATGAATCGAATCATGAATCATGAATTGAATCATGAATCATGAATTGAATCTTGAATCATGAATCATGAATCATGAATCATGAATTGAATCTTGAATCATGAATCATGAATCATGAATCATGAATTGAATCATGAATCATGAATCGAATCATGAATCATGAAATGAATCATGAATTGAATCATGAATTGAATCATAAATCATGAATCATGAATTGAATTATGAATCATGAATCGAATCATGAATCGCATCATGAATCATGAATTGAATAATGAATTATGAATTGAATCATGAATCATGAATTATGAATCATGAATTGAATCATGAATCATGAATCGAATCATGAATCATGAATCGAATCATGAATTATGAATTGAATCATGAATCATGAATTGAATCATGAATCGTGAATCATGAATCATGAATCATAAATTGAATCATGAATCATGAATCATGAATTGAATCATGAATCATGAATCGAATCATGAATCATGAATTGAATCATGAATCATGAATCATGAATTGAATCATGAATCATGAATCGAATCATGAATCATGAATTGAATCATGAATCATGAATTGAATCATAAATTGAATCATAAATCATAAATCATGAATTGAATCATGAATCATGAATCGAATCATGATTCATGAATTGAATCCTGAATCATGAATCATGAATTAAATCATGAATCATGAATCATGAATTGAATCATGAATCATGAATCGAATCATGAATCATGAATCGAATCATGAATTATGAATTAAATAATGAATCATGAATCATGAATTGAATCATGAATCATGAATCATGAATCGAATCATGAATCATGAATTGAATCATGAATCATGAATTGAATCATGAATCATGAATCATGAATCATGAATTGAATCATGAATCATGAATCATGAATCATGAATCGAATCATGAATCATGAATTGAATCATGAATCATGAATCATGAATTGAATCATGAATCATGAATCGAATCATGAATCATGAATTGAATCATGAATCATGAATTAAATCATAAATTGAATCATAAATCATAAATCATGAATTGAATCATGAATCATGAATCGAATCATGAATCATGAATTAAATAATGAATCATGAATTGAATCATGAATCATGAATCATGAATCGAATCATGAATCATGAATTGAATCATGAATCATGAATTGAATCATGAATCATGAATCATGAATCATGAATTGAATCATGAATCATGAATCATGAATCATGAATCATGAATTGAATCATGAATCATGAATTGAATCATGAATCATGAATCATGAATTGAATCATGAATCATGAATCGAATCATGAATCATGAATCATAAATTGAATCATGAATCATGAATTAAATCATAAATTGAATCATAAATCATAAATCATGAATTGAATCATGAATCATGAATCGAATCATGAATCATGAATCTAATCATGAATCATGAATCATGAATTGAATCATAAATTGAATCATAAATCATAAATCATGAATGGAATCATGAATCATGAATCGAATCATGAATTATGAATCATGAATCATGAATTGAATCATGAATCATAAATCGAATCATGAATCATGAATCGAAACATGAATCATGAATTGAATCATGAATCATGAATTGAATCATGAATTATGAATCGAAACTCGAATAATGAAATGAATCATGAATCGAATCATGAATCATAAATCATGAATTATGAATCATGAATCGAATCATGAATCATGAATTGAATCATGAATCATGAATTGAATCTTGAATCATGAATCATGAATCATGAATTGAATCATGAATTATGAATCATGAATCGAATCATGAATCATGAATTGAATCTTGAATCATGAATCATGAATCATGAATTGAATCATGAATTATGAATCATGAATCGAATCATGAATCATGAATCGAATCATGAATCATGAATCATGAATCGAATCATGAATCATGAAATGAATCATGAATTGAATCATGAATTGAATCATAAATCATGAATCATGAATTGAATCATGAATCATGAATCGAATCATGAATCATGAATCGCATCATGAATCATGAATTGAATCATGAATTATGAATTGAATCATGAATCATGAATTATGAATCATGAATTAAATCATGAATCATGAATTGAATCATGAATCATGAATCGAATCATGAATCATGAATTGAATCATAAATCATGAATTAAATCATGAATCTCGAATCATGAATTGAATCATGAATCATGAATTGAATCATGAATTGAATCATAAATCATGAATTATAAATTGAATCATAAATCATAAATCGAATCATGAATCATGAATTGAATCATGAAACATGAAACATGAATCGAATCATGAATCATGAATCATGAATCGAATTATGAATCATGAATTGAATCATGAATCATGAATCGAATCATGAAACATGAATTGAATCATGAATCAAGAATTGAATCATGATTCATGAATTGCATCATGAATCATGAATTGAATCATGAATCATTAATCATGAATTAAATCATGAATCATGAAATGAATCATGAATTGAATCATGAATCATGAATCATGAATTGAATCATGAATCATGAAATGAATCATGAATTGAATCATGAATCATGAATCGAATCATGAATCATGAATCGAATCATGAATCATGAATTGAATAATGAATCATGAATTGAATCATGAATCATGAATCATGAATCATGAATTGAATCTTGAATCATGAATTGAATCATGAATCATGAATCATGAATTATGAATTGAATCATGAATCATGAATTGAATCATGAATCATGAATCGACTCATGAATCATGAATTAAATAATGAATCATAAATCATGAATTGAATCATGAATCATGAATCGAATCATGAATCATGAATTAAATAATGAATCATGAATCATGATTTGAATTATAAATCATGAATCTAATCATGAATCATGAATTGAATCATGAATCATGAATTGAATCATGAATCATGAATCATGAATCGAATCATGAATCATAAATCATGAATTATGAATCATGAATCATAAATCATGAATTATGAATCATGAATCGAATCATGAATCATGAATTAAATCATGAATCATGAATTGAATCTTGAATCATGAATCATGAATTGAATCATGAATTATGAATCATGAATCATGAATCGAATCATGAATCATGAATCGAATCATGAATCATGAATCATGAATCGAATCATGAATTATGAAATGAATCATGAATTGAATCATGAATTGAATTATAAATCATGAATCATGAATTGAATCATGAATCATGAATCGAATCATGAATCATGAATCGAATCATGAATCATGAATTGAATCATGAATCATGAATCATGAATTAAATCATGCATCATGAATCATGAATGGAATCATGAGTCATGAATCGAATCATAAATTATGAATCATGAATCATGAATTGAATCATGAATCATGAATCGAATCATGAATCATGAATCATGAATCATGAATTAAATCATGAATCATGAATCATGAATGGAATCATGAATCATGAATCGAATCATGAATTATGAATCATGAATCATGAATTGAATCATGAATCATAAATCGAATCATGAATCATGAATCGAAACATGAATCATGAATTGAATCATGAATCATGAATTGAATCATGAATTATGAATCGAAACTCGAACCATGAAATGAATCATGAATTGAATCATGAATCATGAATTGAATCATGAATTATGAAATGAATCATGAATTGAATCATGAATCATGAATCAAATCATGAATCATGAATTAAATCATGAATCATAAATTGAATCATAATTCATGAATCGAATCATGAATCATGAATTGAATCATGAATTGAATCATAAATCATGAATCATGAATTGAATCATGAATCATGAATCGAATCATGAATCATGAATTGAATCATGAATCATGAATCATTAATCATGAATCATGAATCATTAATCATGAATCATGAATGGAATCATGAATCATGAATTGAAACATGAATCATGAATTGAATCATGAATCATGAATCATGAATCATGAATTGAATCATGAATCATGAATCGAATCATGAATCATGAATCGAATCATGAATCATGAATTGAATCATGAATCATGAATCATGAATTGAATCATGAATTGAATCATGAATTGAATTATAAATCATGAATCATGAATTGAATCATGAATCATGAATCGAATCATGAATCATGAATCGAATCATGAATCATGAATTGAATCATGAATCATGAATTGATTAATGAATCATGAATCATGAATTAAATCATGAATCATGAATCGAATCATGAGTCATGAATCGAATCATAAATTATGAATCATAAATCATGAATTGAATCATGAATCATGAATCATGAAATAAATCATAAATCATGAATCATGAATTGAATCATGAATCATGAATCGAATCATGAATCATGAATTGAATCATGAATCATGAATCATGAATCATGAATCATTAATCATGAATCATGAATGGAATCATGAATCATGAATTGAATCATGAATCATGAATTGAATCATGAATCATGAATCATGAATTGAATCATGAATCATGAATCGAATCATGAATCATGAAACGAATCATGAATCATGAATTAAATAATGAATCATGAATCATGAATTGAATCATGAATCATGAATCGAATCATGAATCATGAATTAAATAATGAATCATGAATCATGATTTGAATTATAAATCATGAATCTAATCATGAATCATGAATCGAATCATGAATCATGAATTGAATCATGAATCATGAATTGAATCTTGAATCATGAATCATGAATCATGAATCATGAATTGAATCTTGAATCATGAATCATGAATCATGAATCATGAATTGAATCATGAATCATGAATCGAATCATGAATCATGAAATGAATCATGAATTGAATCATGAATTGAATCATAAATCATGAATCATGAATTGAATTATGAATCATGAATCGAATCATGAATCATGAATCGAATCATGAATCATGAATCGAATCATGAATCATGAATTAAATAATGAATCATGAATCATGAATTGAATCATGAATCATGAATCGAATCATGAATCATGAAACGAATCATGAATCATGAATTAAATAATGAATCATGAATCATGAATTGAATCATGAATCATGAATCGAATCATGAATCATGAATTAAATAATGAATCATGAATCATGATTTGAATTATAAATCATGAATCTAATCATGAATCATGAATCGAATCATGAATCATGAATTGAATCATGAATCATGAATTGAATCTTGAATCATGAATCATGAATCATGAATCATGAATTGAATCTTGAATCATGAATCATGAATCATGAATCATGAATTGAATCATGAATCATGAATCGAATCATGAATCATGAAATGAATCATGAATTGAATCATGAATTGAATCATAAATCATGAATCATGAATTGAATTATGAATCATGAATCGAATCATGAATCGCATCATGAATCATGAATTGAATAATGAATTATGAATTGAATCATGAATCATGAATTATGAATCATGAATTGAATCATGAATCATGAATCGAATCATGAATCATGAATCGAATCATGAATTATGAATTGAATCATGAATCATGAATTGAATCATGAATCGTGAATCATGAATCATGAATCATAAATTGAATCATGAATCATGAATCATGAATTGAATCATGAATCATGAATCGAATCATGAATCATGAATTGAATCATGAATCATGAATCATGAATTGAATCATGAATCATGAATCGAATCATGAATCATGAATTGAATCATGAATCATGAATTGAATCATAAATTGAATCATAAATCATAAATCATGAATTGAATCATGAATCATGAATCGAATCATGATTCATGAATTGAATCCTGAATCATGAATCATGAATTAAATCATGAATCATGAATCATGAATTGAATCATGAATCATGAATCGAATCATGAATCATGAATCGAATCATGAATTATGAATTAAATAATGAATCATGAATCATGAATTGAATCATGAATCATGAATCATGAATCGAATCATGAATCATGAATTGAATCATGAATCATGAATTGAATCATGAATCATGAATCATGAATCATGAATTGAATCATGAATCATGAATCATGAATCATGAATCGAATCATGAATCATGAATTGAATCATGAATCATGAATCATGAATTGAATCATGAATCATGAATCGAATCATGAATCATGAATTGAATCATGAATCATGAATTAAATCATAAATTGAATCATAAATCATAAATCATGAATTGAATCATGAATCATGAATCGAATCATGAATCATGAATTAAATAATGAATCATGAATTGAATCATGAATCATGAATCATGAATCGAATCATGAATCATGAATTGAATCATGAATCATGAATTGAATCATGAATCATGAATCATGAATCATGAATTGAATCATGAATCATGAATCATGAATCATGAATCATGAATTGAATCATGAATCATGAATTGAATCATGAATCATGAATCATGAATTGAATCATGAATCATGAATCGAATCATGAATCATGAATCATGAATTGAATCATGAATCATGAATTAAATCATAAATTGAATCATAAATCATAAATCATGAATTGAATCATGAATCATGAATCGAATCATGAATCATGAATCTAATCATGAATCATGAATCATGAATTGAATCATAAATTGAATCATAAATCATAAATCATGAATGGAATCATGAATCATGAATCGAATCATGAATTATGAATCATGAATCATGAATTGAATCATGAATCATAAATCGAATCATGAATCATGAATCGAAACATGAATCATGAATTGAATCATGAATCATGAATTGAATCATGAATTATGAATCGAAACTCGAATAATGAAATGAATCATGAATCGAATCATGAATCATAAATCATGAATTATGAATCATGAATCGAATCATGAATCATGAATTGAATCATGAATCATGAATTGAATCTTGAATCATGAATCATGAATCATGAATTGAATCATGAATTATGAATCATGAATCGAATCATGAATCATGAATTGAATCTTGAATCATGAATCATGAATCATGAATTGAATCATGAATTATGAATCATGAATCGAATCATGAATCATGAATCGAATCATGAATCATGAATCATGAATCGAATCATGAATCATGAAATGAATCATGAATTGAATCATGAATTGAATCATAAATCATGAATCATGAATTGAATCATGAATCATGAATCGAATCATGAATCATGAATCGCATCATGAATCATGAATTGAATCATGAATTATGAATTGAATCATGAATCATGAATTATGAATCATGAATTAAATCATGAATCATGAATTGAATCATGAATCATGAATCGAATCATGAATCATGAATTGAATCATAAATCATGAATTAAATCATGAATCTCGAATCATGAATTGAATCATGAATCATGAATTGAATCATGAATTGAATCATAAATCATGAATTATAAATTGAATCATAAATCATAAATCGAATCATGAATCATGAATTGAATCATGAAACATGAAACATGAATCGAATCATGAATCATGAATCATGAATCGAATTATGAATCATGAATTGAATCATGAATCATGAATCGAATCATGAAACATGAATTGAATCATGAATCAAGAATTGAATCATGATTCATGAATTGCATCATGAATCATGAATTGAATCATGAATCATTAATCATGAATTAAATCATGAATCATGAAATGAATCATGAATTGAATCATGAATCATGAATCATGAATTGAATCATGAATCATGAAATGAATCATGAATTGAATCATGAATCATGAATCGAATCATGAATCATGAATCGAATCATGAATCATGAATTGAATAATGAATCATGAATTGAATCATGAATCATGAATCATGAATCATGAATTGAATCTTGAATCATGAATTGAATCATGAATCATGAATCATGAATTATGAATTGAATCATGAATCATGAATTGAATCATGAATCATGAATCGACTCATGAATCATGAATTAAATAATGAATCATAAATCATGAATTGAATCATGAATCATGAATCGAATCATGAATCATGAATTAAATAATGAATCATGAATCATGATTTGAATTATAAATCATGAATCTAATCATGAATCATGAATTGAATCATGAATCATGAATTGAATCATGAATCATGAATCATGAATCGAATCATGAATCATAAATCATGAATTATGAATCATGAATCATAAATCATGAATTATGAATCATGAATCGAATCATGAATCATGAATTAAATCATGAATCATGAATTGAATCTTGAATCATGAATCATGAATTGAATCATGAATTATGAATCATGAATCATGAATCGAATCATGAATCATGAATCGAATCATGAATCATGAATCATGAATCGAATCATGAATTATGAAATGAATCATGAATTGAATCATGAATTGAATTATAAATCATGAATCATGAATTGAATCATGAATCATGAATCGAATCATGAATCATGAATCGAATCATGAATCATGAATTGAATCATGAATCATGAATCATGAATTAAATCATGCATCATGAATCATGAATGGAATCATGAGTCATGAATCGAATCATAAATTATGAATCATGAATCATGAATTGAATCATGAATCATGAATCGAATCATGAATCATGAATCATGAATCATGAATTAAATCATGAATCATGAATCATGAATGGAATCATGAATCATGAATCGAATCATGAATTATGAATCATGAATCATGAATTGAATCATGAATCATAAATCGAATCATGAATCATGAATCGAAACATGAATCATGAATTGAATCATGAATCATGAATTGAATCATGAATTATGAATCGAAACTCGAACCATGAAATGAATCATGAATTGAATCATGAATCATGAATTGAATCATGAATTATGAAATGAATCATGAATTGAATCATGAATCATGAATCAAATCATGAATCATGAATTAAATCATGAATCATAAATTGAATCATAATTCATGAATCGAATCATGAATCATGAATTGAATCATGAATTGAATCATAAATCATGAATCATGAATTGAATCATGAATCATGAATCGAATCATGAATCATGAATTGAATCATGAATCATGAATCATTAATCATGAATCATGAATCATTAATCATGAATCATGAATGGAATCATGAATCATGAATTGAAACATGAATCATGAATTGAATCATGAATCATGAATCATGAATCATGAATTGAATCATGAATCATGAATCGAATCATGAATCATGAATCGAATCATGAATCATGAATTGAATCATGAATCATGAATCATGAATTGAATCATGAATTGAATCATGAATTGAATTATAAATCATGAATCATGAATTGAATCATGAATCATGAATCGAATCATGAATCATGAATCGAATCATGAATCATGAATTGAATCATGAATCATGAATTGATTAATGAATCATGAATCATGAATTAAATCATGAATCATGAATCGAATCATGAGTCATGAATCGAATCATAAATTATGAATCATAAATCATGAATTGAATCATGAATCATGAATCATGAAATAAATCATAATCATGAATCATGAATTGAATCATGAATCATGAATCGAATCATGAATCATGAATTGAATCATGAATCATGAATCATGAATCATGAATCATTAATCATGAATCATGAATGGAATCATGAATCATGAATTGAATCATGAATCATGAATTGAATCATGAATCATGAATCATGAATCATGAATCGAATCATGAATCATGAATTGAATCATGAATCATGAATCATGAATTGAATCATGAATCATGAATCGAATCATGAATCATGAATTGAATCATGAATCATGAATTAAATCATAAATTGAATCATAAATCATAAATCATGAATTGAATCATGAATCATGAATCGAATCATGAATCATGAATTAAATAATGAATCATGAATCATGATTTGAATTATAAATCATGAATCTAATCATGAATCATGAATCGAATCATGAATCATGAATTAAATAATGAATCATGAATTGAATCATGAATCATGAATCATGAATCGAATCATGAATCATGAATTGAATCATGAATCATGAATTGAATCATGAATCATGAATCGAATCATGAATCATGAATCATGAATCATGAATCATGAATTGAATCATGAATCATGAATTGAATCATGAATCATGAATCATGAATTGAATCATGAATCATGAATCGAATCATGAATCATGAATCATGAATTGAATCATGAATCATGAATTAAATCATAAATTGAATCATAAATCATAAATCATGAATTGAATCATGAATCATGAATCGAATCATGAATCATGAATCTAATCATGAATCATGAATCATGAATTGAATCATAAATTTAATCATAAATCATAAATCATGAATGGAATCATGAATCATGAATCGAATCATGAATTATGAATCATGAATCATGAATTGAATCATGAATCATAAATCGAATCATGAATCATGAATCGAAACATGAATCATGAATTGAATCATGAATCATGAATTGAATCATGAATTATGAATCGAAACTCGAATAATGAAATGAATCATGAATCGAATCATGAATCATAAATCATGAATTATGAATCATGAATCGAATCATGAATCATGAATTGAATCATGAATCATGAATTGAATCTTGAATCATGAATCATGAATCATGAATTGAATCATGAATTATGAATCATGAATCGAATCATGAATCATGAATTGAATCTTGAATCATGAATCATGAATCATGAATTGAATCATGAATTATGAATCATGAATCGAATCATGAATCATGAATCGAATCATGAATCATGAATCATGAATCGAATCATGAATCATGAAATGAATCATGAATTGAATCATGAATTGAATCATAAATCATGAATCATGAATCGAATCATGAATCATGAATCGAATCATGAATCATGAATCGAATCATGAATCATGAAATGAATCATGAATTGAATCATGAATTGAATCATAAATCATGAATCATGAATTGAATCATGAATCATGAATCGAATCATGAATCATGAATCGCATCATGAATCATGAATTGAATCATGAATTATGAATTGAATCATGAATCATGAATTATGAATCATGAATTAAATCATGAATCATGAATTGAATCATGAATCATGAATCGAATCATGAATCATGAATTGAATCATAAATCATGAATTAAATCATGAATCTCGAATCATGAATTGAATCATGAATCATGAATTGAATCATGAATTGAATCATAAATCATGAATTATAAATTGAATCATAAATCATAAATCGAATCATGAATCATGAATTGAATCATGAAACATGAAACATGAATCGAATCATGAATCATGAATCATGAATCGAATTATGAATCATGAATTGAATCATGAATCATGAATCGAATCATGAAACATGAATTGAATCATGAATCAAGAATTGAATCATGATTCATGAATTGCATCATGAATCATGAATTGAATCATGAATCATTAATCATGAATTAAATCATGAATCATGAAATGAATCATGAATTGAATCATGAATCATGAATCATGAATTGAATCATGAATCATGAAATGAATCATGAATTGAATCATGAATCATGAATCGAATCATGAATCATGAATCGAATCATGAATCATGAATCGAATCATGAATCATGAATTGAATAATGAATCATGAATTGAATCATGAATCATGAATCATGAATCATGAATTGAATCTTGAATCATGAATTGAATCATGAATCATGAATCATGAATTATGAATTGAATCATGAATCATGAATTGAATCATGAATCATGAATCGACTCATGAATCATGAATTAAATAATGAATCATAAATCATGAATTGAATCATGAATCATGAATCGAATCATGAATCATGAATTAAATAATGAATCATGAATCATGATTTGAATTATAAATCATGAATCTAATCATGAATCATGAATTGAATCATGAATCATGAATTGAATCATGAATCATGAATCATGAATCGAATCATGAATCATAAATCATGAATTATGAATCATGAATCATAAATCATGAATTATGAATCATGAATCGAATCATGAATCATGAATTAAATCATGAATCATGAATTGAATCTTGAATCATGAATCATGAATTGAATCATGAATTATGAATCATGAATCATGAATCGAATCATGAATCATGATCGAATCATGAATCTGAATCATGAATCGAATCATGAATTATGAAATGAATCATGAATTGAATCATGAATTGAATTATAAATCATGAATCATGAATTGAATCATGAATCATGAATCGAATCATGAATCATGAATCGAATCATGAATCATGAATTGAATCATGAATCATGAATCATGAATTAAATCATGCATCATGAATCATGAATGGAATCATGAGTCATGAATCGAATCATAAATTATGAATCATGAATCATGAATTGAATCATGAATCATGAATCGAATCATGAATCATGAATCATGAATCATGAATTAAATCATGAATCATGAATCATGAATGGAATCATGAATCATGAATCGAATCATGAATTATGAATCATGAATCATGAATTGAATCATGAATCATAAATCGAATCAAGAATCATGAATCGAAACATGAATCATGAATTGAATCATGAATCATGAATTGAATCATGAATTATGAATCGAAACTCGAACCATGAAATGAATCATGAATTGAATCATGAATCATGAATTGAATCATGAATTATGAAATGAATCATGAATTGAATCATGAATCATGAATCAAATCATGAATCATGAATTAAATCATGATCATAAATTGAATCATAATTCATGAATCGAATCATGAATCATGAATTGAATCATGAATTGAATCATAAATCATGAATCATGAATTGAATCATGAATCATGAATCGAATCATGAATCATGAATTGAATCATGAATCATGAATCATTAATCATGAATCATGAATCATTAATCATGAATCATGAATGGAATCATGAATCATGAATTGAAACATGAATCATGAATTGAATCATGAATCATGAATCATGAATCATGATTGAATCATGAATCATGAATCGAATCATGAATCATGAATCGAATCATGAATCATGAATTGAATCATGAATCATGAATCATGAATTGAATCATGAATTGAATCATGAATTGAATTATAAATCATGAATCATGAATTGAATCATGAATCATGAATCGAATCATGAATCATGAATCGAATCATGAATCATGAATTGAATCATGAATCATGAATTGAATCATGAATCATGAATCATGAATTAAATCATGAATCATGAATCGAATCATGAGTCATGAATCGAATCATAAATTATGAATCATGAATCATGAATTGAATCATGAATCATGAATCATGAAATAAATCATAAATCATGAATCATGAATTGAATCATGAATCATGAATCGAATCATGAATCATGAATTGAATCATGAATCATGAATCATTAATCATGAATCATGAATCATTAATCATGAATCATGAATGGAATCATGAATCATGAATTGAATCATGAATCATGAATTGAATCATGAATCATGAATCATGAATCATGAATTGAATCATGAATCATGAATCGAGTCATGAATCATGAATCAAATCATGAATCATGAATTAAATAATGAATCATAAATCATGAATTGAATCATGAATCATGAATCGAATCATGAATCATGAATTAAATAATGAATCATGAATCATGATTTGAATTATAAATCATGAATCTAATCATGAATCATGAATCGAATCATGAATCATGAATTAAATAATGAATCATGAATTGAATCATGAATCATGAATCATGAATCGAATCATGAATCATAAATCATGAATTATGAATCATGAATCGAATCATGAATCATGAATCGAATCATGAATCATGAATCATGAATCGAATCATGAATCATGAAATGAATAATGAATTGAATCATGAATTGAATCATAAATCATGAATCATGAATTGAATCATGAATCATGAATTGAATCATGAATCATGAATCATGAATCATGAATTGAATCATGAATCATGAATCATGAATTAAATCATGAATCATGAATCATAAATTGAATCATGAGTCATGAATCGAATCATAAATTATGAATCATGAATCATGAATTGAATCATGAATCATGAATCGAATCATGAATCATGAATCATGAATTAAATCATGAATCATGAATCATGAATGGAATCATGAATCATGAATCGAATCATGAATTATGAATCATGAATCATGAATTGAATCATGAATCATAAATCGAATCATGAATCATGAATCGAAACATGAATCATGAATTGAATCATGAATCATGAATTGAATCATGAATTATGAATCGAAACTCGAATCATGAAATGAATCATGAATTGAATCATGAATCATGAATCATGAATCGAATCATGAATCATAAATCATGAATTATGAATCATGAATCGAATCATGAATCATGAATTGAATCATGAATCATGAATTGAATCTTGAATCATGAATCATGAATCATGAATTGAATCATGAATTATGAATCATGAATCGAATCATGAATCATGAATTGAATCTTGAATCATGAATCATGAATCATGAATTGAATCATGAATTATGAATCATGAATCGAATCATGAATCATGAATCGAATCATGAATCATGAATCATGAATCGAATCATGAATCATGAAATGAATCATGAATTGAATCATGAATTGAATCATAAATCATGAATCATGAATTGAATCATGAATCATGAATCGAATCATGAATCATGAATCGCATCATGAATCATGAATTGAATCATGAATTATGAATTGAATCATGAATCAGGAATTATGAATCATGAATTAAATCATGAATCATGAATTGAATCATGAATCATGAATTGAATCATGAATCATGAATCAAATCATGAATCATGAATTGAATCATAAATCATGAATTAAATCATGAATCTCGAATCATGAATTGAATCATGAATCATGAATTGAATCATGAATTGAATCATAAATCATGAATTATGAATTGAATCATAAATCATAAATCGAATCATGAATCATGAATTGAATCATGAAACATGAAACATGAATCGAATCATGAATCATGAATCATGAATCGAATTATGAATCATGAATTGAATCATGAATCATGAATCGAATCATGAAACATGAATTGAATCATGAATCAAGAATTGAATCATGATTCATGAATTGCATCATGAATCATGAATTGAATCATGAATCATTAATCATGAATTAAATCATGAATCATGAAATGAATCATGATTCATGAATTGCATCATGAATCATGAATTGAATCATGAATCATTAATCATGAATTAAATCATGAATCATGAAATGAATCATGAATGAATCATGAATCATGAATCATGAATTGAATCATGAATCATGAAATGAATCATGAATTGAATCATGAATCATGAATCGAATCATGAATCATGAATTGAATCATGAATCATGAATTGAATCATGAATCATGAATCATGAATTGAATCATGAATCATGAATTGAATCATGAATCATGAATTGAATCATGAATCATGAATCATGAATCATGAATTGAATCTTGAATCATGAATTGAATCATGAATCATGAATCATGAATTATGAATTGAATCATGAATCATGAATTGAATCATGAATCATGAATCGAATCATGAATCATGAATTAAATAATGAATCATAAATCATGAATTGAATCATGAATCATGAATCGAATCATGAATCATGAATTAAATAATGAATCATGAATCATGATTTGAATTATAAATCATGAATCTAATCATGAATCATGAATTGAATCATGAATCATGAATTGAATCATGAATCATGAATCATGAATCGAATCATGAATCATGAATTAAATCATGAATCATGAATTGAATCTTGAATCATGAATCATGAATTGAATCATGAATTATGAATCATGAATCATGAATCGAATCATGAATCATGAATCATGAATCGAATCATGAATCATGAAATGAATCATGATTGAATCATGAATTGAATTATAAATCATGAATCATGAATTGAATCATGAATCATGAATCGAATCATGAATCATGAATTGAATCATGAATCATGAATCATGAATTAAATCATGCATCATGAATCATGAATGGAATCATGAGTCATGAATCGAATCATAAATTATGAATCATGAATCATGAATTGAATCATGAATCATGAATCGAATCATGAATCATGAATCATGAATCATGAATTAAATCATGAATCATGAATCATGAATGGAATCATGAATCATGAATCGAATTATGAATTATGAATCATGAATCATGAATTGAATCATGAATCATAAATCGAATCATGAATCATGAATCGAAACATGAATCATGAATTGAATCATGAATCATGAATTGAATCATGAATTATGAATCGAAACTCGAACCATGAAATGAATCATGAATTGAATCATGAATCATGAATTGAATCATGAATTATGAAATGAATCATGAATTGAATCATGAATCATGAATCAAATCATGAATCATGAATTAAATCATGAATCATAAATTGAATCATAATTCATGAATCGAATCATGAATCATGAATTGAATCATGAATTGAATCATAAATCATGAATCATGAATTGAATCATGAATCATGAATCGAATCATGAATCATGAATTGAATCATGAATCATGAATCATTAATCATGAATCATGAATCATTAATCATGAATCATGAATGGAATCATGAATCATGAATTGAATCATGAATCATGAATTGAATCATGAATCATGAATCATGAATCATGAATTGAATCATGAATCATGAATCGAATCATGAATCGAATCATGAATCATGAATTGAATCATGAATCATGAATCATGATTGAATCATGAATTGAATCATGAATTGAATTATAAATCATGAATCTAATCATGAATCATGAATTGAATCATGAATCATGAATTGAATCATGAATCATGAATCATGAATCGAATCATGAATCATAAATCATGAATTATGAATCATGAATCGAATCATGAATCATGAATTAAATCATGAATCATGAATTGAATCTTGAATCATGAATCATGAATTGAATCATGAATTATGAATCATGAATCATGAATCGAATCATGAATCATGAATCATGAATCGAATCATGAATCATGAAATGAATCATGAATTGAATCATGAATTGAATTATAAATCATGAATCATGAATTGAATCATGAATCATGAATCGAATCATGAATCATGAATTGAATCATGAATCATGAATCATGAATTAAATCATGCATCATGAATCATGAATGGAATCATGAGTCATGAATCGAATCATAAATTATGAATCATGAATCATGAATTGAATCATGAATCATGAATCGAATCATGAATCATGAATCATGAATCATGAATTAAATCATGAATCATGAATCATGAATGGAATCATGAATCATGAATCGAATTATGAATTATGAATCATGAATCATGAATTGAATCATGAATCATAAATCGAATCATGAATCATGAATCGAAACATGAATCATGAATTGAATCATGAATCATGAATTGAATCATGAATTATGAATCGAAACTCGAACCATGAAATGAATCATGAATTGAATCATGAATCATGAATTGAATCATGAATTATGAAATGAATCATGAATTGAATCATGAATCATGAATCAAATCATGAATCATGAATTAAATCATGAATCATAAATTGAATCATAATTCATGAATCGAATCATGAATCATGAATTGAATCATGAATTGAATCATAAATCATGAATCATGAATTGAATCATGAATCATGAATCGAATCATGAATCATGAATTGAATCATGAATCATGAATCATTAATCATGAATCATGAATCATTAATCATGAATCATGAATGGAATCATGAATCATGAATTGAATCATGAATCATGAATTGAATCATGAATCATGAATCATGAATCATGAATTGAATCATGAATCATGAATCGAATCATGAATCGAATCATGAATCATGAATTGAATCATGAATCATGAATTGAATCATGAATCATGAATCATGAATTGAATCATGAATTGAATCATGAATTGAATTATAAATCATGAATCATGAATTGAATCATGAATCATGAATCGAATCATGAATCATGAATCGAATCATGAATCATGAATTGAATCATGAATCATGAATTGAATCATGAATCATGAATCATGAATCATGAATTGAATCATGAATCATGAATCATGAATTAAATCATGAATCATGAATCATGAATCGAATCATGAGTCATGAATCGAATCATAAATTATGAATCATGAATCATGAATTGAATCATGAATCATGAATCATGAATTAAATCATAAATCATGAATCATGAATGGAATCATGAATCATGAATTGAATCATGAATCATGAATTGAATCATGAATCATGAATCAATGAATCATGAATTGAATCATGAATTGAATCATGAATCATGAATCGAGTCATGAATCATGAATCAAATCATGAATCATGAATTAAATAATGAATCATAAATCATGAATTGAATCATGAATCATGAATCGAATCATGAATCATGAATTAAATAATGAATCATGATTTGAATTATAAATCATGAATCTAATCATGAATCATGAATCAAATCATGAATCATGAATTAAATAATGAATCATGAATTGAATCATGAATCATGAATCATGATCGAATCATGAATCATAAATCATGAATTATGAATCATGAATCGAATCATGAATCATGAATTGAATCATGAATCATAAATTGAATCTTGAATCATGAATCATGAATTATGAATCATGAATCGAATCATGAATCATGAATTGAATCATGAATTATGAATCATGAATTGAATCTTGAATCATGAATTGAATCATGAATCATGAATCATGAATTATGAATTGAATCATGATCATGAATTGAATCATGAATCATGAATCGAATCATGAATCATGAATTAAATAATGAATCATAAATCATGAATTGAATCATGAATCATGAATCGAATCATGAATCATGAATTAAATAATGAATCATGAATCATGATTTGAATTATAAATCATGAATCTAATCATGAATCATGAATTGAATCATGAATCATGAATTGAATCATGAATCATGAATCATGAATCGAATCATGAATCATGAATTAAATCATGAATCATGAATTGAATCTTGAATCATGAATCATGAATTGAATCATGAATTATGAATCATGAATCATGAATCGAATCATGAATCATGAATCATGAATCGAATCATGAATCATGAAATGAATCATGAATTGAATCATGAATTGAATCATGAATCATGAATCGAATCATGAATCATGAATTGAATCATGAATCATGAATCATGAATTAAATCATGCATCATGAATCATGAATGGAATCATGAGTCATGAATCGAATCATAAATTATGAATCATGAATCATGAATTGAATCATGAATCATGAATCGAATCATGAATCATGAATCATGAATCATGAATTAAATCATGAATCATGAATGGAATCATGAATCATGAATCGAATTATGAATTATGAATCATGAATCATGAATTGAATCATGAATCATAAATCGAATCATGAATCATGAATCGAAACATGAATCATGAATTGAATCATGAATCATGAATTGAATCATGAATTATGAATCGAAACTCGAACCATGAAATGAATCATGAATTGAATCATGAATCATGAATTGAATCATGAATTATGAAATGAATCATGAATTGAATCATGAATCATGAATCAAATCATGAATCATGAATTAAATCATGAATCATAAATTGAATCATAATTCATGAATCGAATCATGAATCATGAATTGAATCATGAATTGAATCATAAATCATGAATCATGAATTGAATCATGAATCATGAATCGAATCATGAATCATGAATTGAATCATGAATCATGAATCATTAATCATGAATCATGAATCATTAATCATGAATCATGAATGGAATCATGAATCATGAATTGAATCATGAATCATGAATTGAATCATGAATCATGAATCATGAATCATGAATTGAATCATGAATCATGAATCGAATCATGAATCGAATCATGAATCATGAATTGAATCATGAATCATGAATCATGAATTGAATCATGAATTGAATCATGAATTGAATTATAAATCATGATCTAATCATGAATCATGAATTGAATCATGAATCATGAATTGAATCATGAATCATGAATCATGAATCGAATCATGAATCATAAATCATGAATTATGAATCATGAATCGAATCATGAATCATGAATTAAATCATGAATCATGAATTGAATCTTGAATCATGAATCATGAATTGAATCATGAATTAGGAATCATGATCATGAATCGAATCATGAATCATGAATCATGAATCGAATCATTGAATCATGAAATTGAATCATGAATTGAATCATGAATTGAATTATAAATCATGAATCATGAATTGAATCATGAATCATGAATCGAATCATGAATCATGAATTGAATCATGAATCATGAATCATGAATTAAATCATGCATCATGAATCATGAATGGAATCATGAGTCATGAATCGAATCATAAATTATGAATCATGAATCATGAATTGAATCATGAATCATGAATCGAATCATGAATCATGAATCATGAATCATGAATTAAATCATGAATCATGAATCATGAATGGAATCATGAATCATGAATCGAATTATGAATTATGAATCATGAATCATGAATTGAATCATGAATCATAAATCGAATCATGAATCATGAATCGAAACATGAATCATGAATTGAATCATGAATCATGAATTGAATCATGAATTATGAATCGAAACTCGAACCATGAAATGAATCATGAATTGAATCATGAATCATGAATTGAATCATGAATTATGAAATGAATCATGAATTGAATCATGAATCATGAATCAAATCATGAATCATGAATTAAATCATGAATCATAAATTGAATCATAATTCATGAATCGAATCATGAATCATGAATTGAATCATGAATTGAATCATAAATCATGAATCATGAATTGAATCATGAATCATGAATCGAATCATGAATCATGAATTGAATCATGAATCATGAATCATTAATCATGAATCATGAATCATTAATCATGAATCCTGAATGGAATCATGAATCATGAATTGAATCATGAATCATGAATTGAATCATGAATCATGAATCATGAATCATGAATTGAATCATGAATCATGAATCGAATCATGAATCGAATCATGAATCATGAATTGAATCATGAATCATGAATTGAATCATGAATCATGAATCATGAATTGAATCATGAATTGAATCATGAATTGAATTATAAATCATGAATCATGAATTGAATCATGAATCATGAATCGAATCATGAATCATGAATCGAATCATGAATCATGAATTGAATCATGAATCATGAATTGAATCATGAATCATGAATCATGAATCATGAATTGAATCATGAATCATGAATCATGAATTAAATCATGAATCATGAATCATGAATCGAATCATGAGTCATGAATCGAATCATAAATTATAAATCATGAATCATGAATTGAATCATGAATCATGAATCATGAATTAAATCATAAATCATGAATCATGAATTGAATCATGAATCATGAATGGAATCATAAATCATGAATTGAATCATGAATCATGAATCATTAATCATGAATCATGAATCATTAATCATGAATCATGAATGGAATCATGAATCATGAATTGAATCATGAATCATGAATTGAATCATGAATCATGAATCATGAATCATGAATTGAATCATGAATTGAATCATGAATCATGAATCGAGTCATGAATCATGAATCAAATCATGAATCATGAATTAAATAATGAATCATAAATCATGAATTGAATCATGAATCATGAATCGAATCATGAATCATGAATTAAATAATGAATCATGATTTGAATTATAAATCATGAATCTAATCATGAATCATGAATCAAATCATGAATCATGAATTAAATAATGAATCATGAATTGAATCATGAATCATGAATCATGAATCGAATCATGAATCATAAATCATGAATTATGAATCATGAATCGAATCATGAATCATGAATTGAATCATGAATCATAAATTGAATCTTGAATCATGAATCATGAATTATGAATCATGAATCGAATCATGAATCATGAATTGAATCATGAATTATGAATCATGAATCGAATCATGAATCATGAATCGAATCATGAATCATGAATCATGAAATGAATAATGAATTGAATCATGAATTGAATCATAAATCATGAATCATGAATTGAATCATGAATCATGAATCGAATCATGAATCATGAATCGCATCATGAATCATGAATTGAATCATGAATTATGAATTGAATCATGAATCATGAATTATGAATCATGAATTAAATCATGAATCATGAATTGAATCATGAATCATGAATTGAATCATGAATCATGAATCGAATCATGAATCATGAATTGAATCATGAATCATGAATTGAATCATGAATAATGAATCATGAATCATGAATTGAATCATGAATCATGAATCATGAATTGAATCATGAATCATGAATCGAATCATGAATCATGAATTGAATCATGAATCATGATTGAATCATAAATTGAATCATAAATCATAAATCATGAATTGAATCATGAATCATGAATCGAATCATGAGTCATGAATCGAATCATAAATTATGAATCATGAATCATGAATTGATTCATGAATCATGAATCGAATCATGAATCATGAATCATGAATCATGAATTAAATCATGAATCATGAATGGAATCATGAATCATGAATCGAATCATGAATTATGAATCATGAATCATGAATTGAATCATGAATCATGAATCGAATCATGAATCATGAATCGAAACATGAATCATGAATTGAATCATGAGTCATGAATTGAATCATGAATTATGAATCGAAACTCGAATCATGAAATGAATCATGAATTGAATCATGAATCATGAATCATGAATTGAATCATGAATTATGAAATGAATCATGAATTGAATCATGAATCATGAATCAAATCATGAATCATGAATTAAATCATGAATCATAAATTGAATCATAATTCATGAATCGAATCATGAATCATGAATTGAATCATGAATTGAATCATAAATCATGAATCATGAATTGAATCATGAATCATGAATCGAATCATGAATCATGAATTGAATCATGAATCATGAATCATTAATCATGAATCATGAATTGAATCAGGAATCATGAATCATGAATCATGAATTGAATCACGAATCATGAATCGAATCATGAATCATGAATTGAATCATGAATCATGAATCATGAATTAAATCATGCATCATGAATCATGAATCGAATCATGAGTCATGAATCGAAGCATAAATTATGAATCATGATTCATGAATTGATCATCGATTCATGACTCATGATTCGATTCATGATTCATGATGCATGATTTAATTCATGATTCATGATTCATGATTCAATTCATGATTCATGATTCGATTCATGATTCGTGATTCAATTCATGATTCATGATTCATGATTCCTGATTCAATTCATGATTCATGATTAATGATTCATGATTCATGATTCAATTCATGATTCATGATTCGATTCATGATTCATGATTCAATTCATGATTCATGATTTATGATTCAATTCATGATTCAATTCATGATTCATGATTCGATTCATGAATTATGATTCAATTTATGATTCATGATTTAATTCATGATTCATGATTTGATTCATGATTCATGATTCAATTCATGATTCATTTCATAATTCATGATTCAATTCATGATTCATGATTCATGATTCAATTCATGATTCATTTCATGATTCGAGTTTCGATTCATAATTCATGATTCAATTCATGACTCATGATTCAATTCATGATTCATGTTTCGATTCATGATTCATGATTCGATTCATGATTCATGATTCAATTCATGATTCATGATTCATAATTCATGATTCGATTCATGATTCATGATTCCATTCATGATTCATGATTAATTCATGATTCATGATTCATGATTCATGATTCGATTCATGATTCATGAATCAATTCATGATTCATGATTCATAATTTATGATTCGATTCATGACTCATGATTCGATTCATGATTCATGATTCAATTCATGATTTATGATTTATGATTCAATTTATGATTCAATTCATGATTCATGATTCAATTCATGATTCATGATTCGATTCATGATTCATGATTCAATTCATGATTCATGATTCATGATTCAATTCATGATTCATGATTCATTATTCATGATTCAATTCATGATTCATGATTCAATTCATGATTCATGATTCGATTCATGATTCATGATTCAATTCATGATTCATGATTCAATTCATGATTCATGATTTAATTCATGATTCATAATTCATGATTCATGATTCAATTCATAATTCATGATTCAATTCATGATTCATGATGCGATTCATGATTCATGATTCGATTCATGATTCATGATTCAATTCATGATTCATGATTTATGATTCAATTCATGATTCAATTCATTATTCATTTCATGATTCATGATTCATGATTCGATTCATGATTCATGATTCGATTCATGATTCATAATTCATGATTCAATTCATGATTCATGATTCGATTCATGATTCATAATTCATGATTCATGATTCAAGATTCAATTTATGATTCATGATTCAATTCATGATTCATGATTCGATTCATGATTCATAATTCATGATTTATGATTCATGATTCGATTCATGATTCATGATTCATGATTCAATTCATGATTCATTATTTAATTCATGATTCATGATTTGATTCATGATTCATGATTAGATTCATGATTTATAATTCAAATCATGATTCATTATTTAATTCATGATTCATGATTCGATTCATGATTCATGATTCAATTCATGATTTATGATTCATTATTTAAATTCATGATTCATGATTTGATTCATGATTCATGACTCGATTCATGATTCATGATTCAATTCATGATTCAATTCATGATTCATGATTCATGATTCATGATTCAATTCATGATTCATGATTCAATTCATGATTCATGATTCCATTCATGATTCATGATTAATGATTCATGATTCATGATTAATGATTCATGATTCATGATTCAATTCATGATTTATGATTCCATTCATGATTCATGATTCAATTCATGATTCATGATTTTATGATTTTAATTCATGATTCATGATTCATGATTCAATTCATGATTCATGATTTATAATTTATGATTCGATTCATGACTCATGATTCGATTCATGATTCATGATTCATGATTTAATTCATGATTCATGATTCATGATTCAATTCATGATTCATGATTCATGATTCATGATTCAATTCATGATTCATGATTCAATTCATGATTCATGATTCGATTCATGATTCATGATTCGATTCATGATTCATGATTCAATTCATGATTCATGATTTATAATTCAATTCATGATTCAATTCATGATTCAATTCATGATTCATGATTCATGATTCAATTCATGATTCATGATTCAATTCATGATTCATGATTCGATTCATGATTCCGATTCATGATTCATGATTCAATTCATGATTCATGATTCATGATTCATGATTCAATTCATGATTCATGATTCAATTCATGATTCATGATTCCATTCATGATTCATGATTAATGATTCATGATTCATGATTAATGATTCATGATTCATGATTCAATTCATGATTCATGATTCGATTCATGATTCATGATTCAATTCATGATTCATGATTTATGATTCAATTCATGATTCAATTCATGATTCATGATTCGATTCATGAATTATGATTCAATTTATGATTCATGATTTAATTCATGATTCATGATTTGATTCATGATTCATGATTCAATTCATGATTCATTTCATAATTCATGATTCAATTCATGATTCATGATTCAATTCATGATTCATTTCATGGTTCGAGTTTCGATTCATAATTCATGATTCAATTCATGATTCATGATTCAATTCATGATTCATGTTTCGATTCATGATTCATGATTCGATTTATGATTCATGATTCAATTCATGATTCATGATTCATAATTCATAATTCGATTCATGATTCATGATTCCATTCATGATTCATGATTCATGATTTAATTCATGATTCATGATTCATGATTCATGATTCGATTCATGATTCATGATTCAATTCATGATTCATGATTCATAATTTATGATTCGATTCAATGACTCATGATTCCATTCATGATTCATGATGCATGATTTAATTCATGATTCATGATTCATGATTCAATTCATGATTCATGATTCGATTCATGATCATGATTCAATTCATGATTCATGATTTATAATTCAATTCATGATTCAATTCATGATTCATTTCATGATTCATGATTCGATTCATGATTCATGATTCATGATTCGATTCATGATTCATGATTCATAATTCATGATTCAATTCATAGATTCATGATTCAAGATTCAATTCATGATTCATGATTTAATTCATGATTCATGATTCGATTCATGATTCATAATTCATGATTTATGATTCATGATTCGATTCATGATTCATGATTCATGATTCAATTCATGATTCATGATTCAATTCATGATTCATGATTAGATTCATGATTTATAATTCAATTCATGATTCAATTCATGATTCAATTCATGATTCATGATTCATGATTCAATTCATGATTCATGATTCGATTCATGATTCGATTCATGATTCATGATTCAATTCATGATTCATGATTCATGATTCATGATTCAATTCATGATTCATGATTCAATTCATGATTCATGATTCCATTCATGATTCATGATTAATGATTCATGATTCATGATTAATGATTCATGATTCATGATTCAATTCATGATTCATGATTCGATTCATGATTCATGATTCAATTCATGATTCATGATTTATGATTCAATTCATGATTCAATTCATGATTCATGATTCGATTCATGAATTATGATTCAATTTATGATTCATGATTTAATTCATGATTCATGATTTGATTCATGATTCATGATTCAATTCATGATTCATTTCATAATTCATGATTCAATTCATGATTCATGATTCAATTCATGATTCATTTCATGGTTCGAGTTTCGATTCATAATTCATGATTCAATTCATGATTCATGATTCAATTCATGATTCATGTTTCGATTCATGATTCATGATTCGATTTATGATTCATGATTCAATTCATGATTCATGATTCATAATTCATAATTCGATTCATGATTCATGATTCCATTCATGATTCATGATTTAATTCATGATTCATGATTCATGATTCATGATTCGATTCATGATTCATGGATCAATTCATGATTCATGATTCATATTTATGATTCGATTCATGACTCATGATTCCATTCATGATTCATGATGCATGATTTAATTCATTGATTCATGATTCATGATTCAATTCATGATTCATGATTCGATTCATGATTCATGATTCAATTCATGATTCAATTCATGATTCATTTCATGATTCATGATTCGATTCATGATTCATGATTCATGATTCGATTCATGATTCATGATTCATAATCATGATTCAATTCATGATTCATGATTCAAGATTCAATTCATGATTCATGATTTAATTCATGATTCATGATTCGATTCATGATTCATGATTCATGATTCAATTCATGATTCATGATTTCAATTCATGATTCATGATTAGATTCATGATTTATAATTCAAATCATGATTCATGATTCATTATTTAATTCATGATTCATGATTCGATTCATGATTCATGATTCAATTCATGATTTATGATTCATTATTTAATTCATGATTCATGATTCGATTCATGATTCATGATTCAATTCATGATTCATGATTCAATTCATAATTCATGATTCATGATTCATGATTCAATTCATGATTCAAGATTCAATTCATGATTCATAATTCATGATTCAATTCATGATTCATGATTCGATTCATGATTCATAATCATGATTCATGATTCAAGATTCAATTTATGATTCATGATTCATTCATGATTCATGATTCGATTCATGATTCATAATTCATGATTTATGATTCATGATTCGATCATGATTCATGATTCATGATCAATTCATGATTCATTATTAATTCATGATTCATGATTTGATTCATGATTCATGATTAGATTCATGATTTATAATTCAAATCATGATTCATTATTTAATTCATGATTCATGATTCGATTCATGATTCATGATTCAATTCATGATTTATGATTCATTATTTTAATTCATGATTCATGATTTGATTCATGATTCATGACTCGATTCATGATTCATGATTCAATTCATGATTCAATTCATGATTCATGATTCATGATTCATGATTCAATTCATGATTCATGATTCAATTCATGATTCATGATTTCCATTCATGATTCATGATTTATGATTTAATTCATGATTCATGATTCATGATTCAATTCATGATTCATGATTCATATTTATGATTCGATTCATGACTCATGATTCGATTCATGATTCATGATTCATGATTTAATTCATGATTCATGATTCATGATTCAATTCATGATTCATGATTCATGATTCATGATTCAATTCATGATTCATGATTCAATTCATGATTCATGATTCGATTCATGATTCATGATTCGATTCATGATTCATGATTCAATTCATGATTCATGATTTATAATTCAATTCATGATTCAATTCATGATTCAATTCATGATTCATGATTCATGATTCAATTCATGATTCATGATTCAATTCATGATTCATGATTCGATTCATGATTCGATTCATGATTCATGATTCAATTCATGATTCATGATTCTGATTCATGATTCAATTCATGATTCATGATTCAATTCATGATTCATGATTCCATTCATGATTCATGATTAATGATTCATGATTCATGATTAATGATTCATGATTCATGATTCAATTCATGATTCATGATTCGATTCATGATTCATGATTCAATTCATGATTCATGATTTATGATTCAATTCATGATTCAATTCATGATTCATGATTCGATTCATGAATTATGATTCAATTTATGATTCATGATTTAATTCATGATTCATGATTTGATTCATGATTCATGATTCAATTCATGATTCATTTCATAATTCATGATTCAATTCATGATTCATGATTCAATTCATGATTCATTTCATGGTTCGAGTTTCGATTCATAATTCATGATTCAATTCAGATTCATGATTCAATTCATGATTCATGTTTCGATTCATGATTCATGATTCGATTTATGATTCATGATTCAATTCATGATTCATGATTCATAATTCATAATTCGATCATGATTCATGATTCCATTCATGATCATGATTCATGATTAATTCATGATTCATGATTCATGATTCATGATTCGATTCATGATTCATGATTCAATTCATGATTCATGATTCATAATTTATGATTCGATTCATGACTCATGATTCCAATTCATGATTCATGATGCATGATTTAATTCATGATTCATGATTCATGATTCATTCATGATTCATGATTCGATTCATGATTCATGATTCAATTCATGATTCATGATTTATAATTCAATTCATGATTCAATTCATGATTCATTTCATGATTCATGATTCGATTCATGATTCATGATTCATGATTCGATTCATGATTCATGATTCATAATTCATGATTCAATTCATGATTCATGATTCAAGATTCAATTCATGATTCATGATTTAATTCATGATTCATGATTCGATTCATGATTCATAATTCATGATTTATGATTCATGATTCGATTCATGATTCATGATTCATGATTCAATTCATGATTCATGATTCAATTCATGATTCATGATTAGATTCATGATTTATAATTCAATTCATGATTCAATTCATGATTCAATTCATGATTCATGATTCATGATTCAATTCATGATTCATGATTCGATTCATGATTCGATCATGATTCATGATTCAATTCATGATTCATGATTCATGATTCATGATTCAATTCATGATTCATGATTCAATTCATGATTCATGATTCCATTCATGATTCATGATTAATGATTCATGATTCATGATTAATGATTCATGATTCATGATTCAATTCATGATTCATGATTCGATTCATGATTCATGATTCAATTCATGATTCATGATTTATGATTCAATTCATGATTCAATTCATGATTCATGATTCGATTCATGAATTATGATTCAATTTATGATTCATGATTTAATTCATGATTCATGATTTGATTCATGATTCATGATTCAATTCATGATTCATTTCATAATTCATGATTCAATTCATGATTCATGATTCAATTCATGATTCATTTCATGGTTCGAGTTTCGATTCATAATTCATGATTCAATTCATGATTCATGATTCAATTCATGATTCATGTTTCGATTCATGATTCATGATTCGATTTATGATTCATGATTCAATTCATGATTCATGATTCATAATTCATAATTCGATTCATGATTCATGATTCATTCATGATTCATGATTCATGATTTAATTCATGATTCATGATTCATGATTCATGATTCGATTCATGATTCATGATTCAATTCATGATTCATGATTCATAATTTATGATTCGATTCATGACTCATGATTCCATTCATGATTCATGATGCATGATTTAATTCATGATTCATGATTCATGATTCAATTCATGATTCATGATTCGATTCATGATTCATGATTCAATCATGATTCATGATTTATAATTCAATTCATGATTCAATTCATGATTCATTTCATGATTCATGATTCGATTCATGATTCATGATTCATGATTCGATTCATGATTCATGATTCATAATTCATGATTCAATCATGATTCATGATTCAAGATTCAATTCATGATTCATGATTTAATTCATGATTCATGATTCGATTCATGATTCATGATTCATGATTCATTCATGATTCATGATTCAATTCATGATTCAATGATTAGATTCATGATTTATAATTCAAATCATGATTCATATTCATTATTTAATTCATGATTCATGATTCGATTCATGATTCATGATTCAATTCATGATTTATGATTCATTATTTAATTCATGATTCATGATTCGATTCATGATTCATGATTCAATTCATGATCATGATTCAATTCATAATTCATGATTCATGATTCATGATTCAATTCATGATTCAAGATTCAATTCATGATTCATGATTCATGATTCATGATTCAATTCATGATTCATGATTCAATTCATGATTCATGATTCAATTCATGATTCATGATTCATGATTCAATTCATGATTCATGATTCAATTCATGATTCATGATTCGATCATGATTCATGATTCAATTCATGATTCATTTCCATGATTCATGATTCAATTCATGATTCATGATTCATGATTCAATTCATGATTCATTTCATGATTCATGATTTAATTCATGATTAATGATTCATGATTCAATTCATGATTCATGATGCAATTCATGAATCATGATTCATTTCATGATTCATGATTTAATTCATGATTAATGATTCATGATTCAATTCATGATTCATGATGCAATTCATGAATCATGATTCAATTCTTGATTCATGATTCAATTCATGTTTCATGATTCGATTCATGATTCATGATTCATTCATGATTCATAATTCGATTCATGATTCATGATTCATGATTCGATTCATGTTTCATGTTTCATGATTCAATTCATGATTCATGATTCGATTTATGATTTATGATTCAATTCATAATTCATGATTATGATTCAATTCATGATTCAATTCATGATTCATGATTCAATTCATGATTCGAGATTCATGATTTAATTCATGATTTATGATTCAATTCATGATTCATGATTTGATTCATGATTCATGATTCAATTCATGATTCATGATTCAATTCATGATTCATGATTTAATTCATGATTCATAATTCCTGATTCATGATTCAATTCATATTCATGATTCAATTCATGATTCATGATGCGATTCATGATTCATGATTCGATTCATGATTCATGATTCAATTCATGATTCTGATTTATGATTCAATTCATGATTCAATTCATGATTCATTTCATGATTCATGATTCGATTCATGATTCATGATTCATGATTCGATTCATGATTCATGATTCGATTCATGATTCATAATTCATGATTCAATTCATGATTCATGATTCATGATTCAAGATTCAATTCATGATTCATGATTCGATTCATGATTCATAATTCATGATTCAATTCATGATTCATGATTCATGATTCAAGATTCAATCATGATTCATGATTCAATTCATGATTCATGATTCGATTCATGATTCATAATTCATGATTTATGATTCATGATTTCGATTCATGATTCATGATTCATGATTCAATTCATGATTCATTTCATGATTCGAGTTTCGATTCATAATTCATGATTCAATTCATGATTCATGATTCAATTCATGATTCATGTTTCGATTCATGATTCATGATTCGATTTATGATTCATGATTCAATTCATGATTCATGATTCATAATTCATGATTCGATTCATGATTCATGATTCCATTCATGATTCATGATTCATGATTTAATTCATGATTCATGATTCATGATTCGATTCATGATTCATGATTCAATTCATGATTCATGATTCATAATTTATGATTCGATTCATGACTCATGATTCAATTTATGATTCATGATTCATGATTTAATTCATGATTCATGATTCATGATTCAATTCATGATTCATGAGTCATGATTCATGATTCAATTCATGATTCATGATTCAATTCATGATTCATGATTTATGATTCAATTCATGATTCAATTCATTATTCATTTCATGATTCATGATTCGATTCATGATTCATGATTCATGATTCGATTCATGATTCATGATTCGATTCATGATTCATAATTCATGATTTATGATTCATGATTCGATTCATGATTCATGATTCATGATTCAATTCATGATTCATTATTTAATTCATGATTCATGATTCGATTCATGATTCATGATTAGATTCATGATTTATAATTCAAATCATGATTCATGATTCATTATTTAATTCATGATTCATGATTCGATTCATGATTCATGATTCAATTCATGATTTATGATTCATTATTTAATTCATGATTCATGATTTGATTCATGATTCATGACTCGATTCATGATTCATGATTCAATTCATGATTCATGATTCATGATTCATGATTCAATTCATGATTCATGATTCAATTCATGATTCATGATTCCATTCATGATTCATGATTAATGATTCATGATTCATGATTAATGATTCATGATTCATGATTCAATTCATGATTCATGATTCGATTCAGATTCATGATTCAATTCATGATTCATGATTTATGATTTATTTCATGATTCATGATTTCATGATTCAATTCATGATTCATGATTCATAATTTATGATTCGATTCATGACTCATGATTCGATTCATGATTCATGATTTAATTCATGATTCATGATTCATGATTCAATTCATGATTCATGATTCAATTCATGATTCATGATTCGATTCATGATTCATGATTCGATTCATGATTCATGATTCAATTCATGATTCATGATTTATAATTCAATTCATGATTCAATTCATGATTCAATTCATGATTCATGATTCATGATTCAATTCATGATTCATGATTCGATTCATGATTCATGATTCGATTCATGATTCATGATTCAATTCATGATTCATGATTCATGATTCATGATTCAATCATGATTCATGTTTCAATTCATGATTCATGATTCCATTCATGATTCATGATTAATGATTCATGATTCATGATTAATGATTCATGATTCATGATTCAATTCATGATTCATGATTCGATTCATGATTCATGATTCAATTCATGATTCATGATTTATGATTCAATTCATGATTCAATTCATGATTCATGATTCGATTCATGAATTATGATTCAATTATGATTCATGATTTAATTCATGATTCATGATTTGATTCATGATTCATGATTCAATTCATGATTCATTTCATAATTCATGATTCAATTCATGATTCATGATTCAATTCATGATTCATTCATGGTTCGAGTTTCGATTCTTAATTCATGATTCAATCATGATTCATGATTCAATTCATGATTCATGTTTCGATTCATGATTCTTGATTCGATTTATGATTCATGATTCAATTCATGATTCATGATTCATAATTCATGATTCGATTCATGATTCATGATTCCATTCATGATCATGATTCATGATTTAATTCATGATTCATGATTCATGATTCATGATTCGATTCATGATTCATGATTCAATTCATGATTCATGATTCATAATTTATGATTCGATTCATGACTCATGATTCCATTCATGATTCATGATGCATGATTTAATTCATGATTCATGATTCATGATTCAATTCATGATTCATGATTCGATTCATGATTCATGATTCGATTCATGATTCATGATTCAATTCATGATTCATGATTTATAATTCAATTCATGATTCAATTCATGATTCATTTCATAATTCATGATTCGATTCATGATTCATGATTCATGATTCGATTCATGATTCATGATTCGATTCATGATTCATGATTCATAATTCATGATTCAATTCATGATTCATGATTCAAGATTCAATTCATGATTCATGATTTAATTCATGATTCATGATTCGATTCATGATTCATAATTCATGATTTATGATTCATGATTCATAATTCATGATTTATGATTCATGATTCGATTCATGATTCATGATTCATGATTCAATTCATGATTCATGATTCAATTCATGATTCCATGATTAGATTCATGATTTATAATTCAAATCATGATTCATGATTCATTATTTAATTCATGATTCATGATTCGATTCATGATTCATGATTCAATTCATGATTTATGATTCATTATTTAATTCATGATTCATGAGTCGATTCATGATTCATGATTCAATTCATGATTCATGATTCAATTCATAATTCATGATTCATGATTCATGATTCAATTCATGATTCAAGATTCAATTCATGATTCATGATTCATGATTCATGATTCAATTCATGATTCATTATTCAATTCATGATTCATGATTCGATTCATGATTCATGATTCGATTCATGATTCATGATTCGATTCATGATTCATGATTCAATTCTGATTCATTTCATGATTCATGATTCAATTCATGATTCATGATTCATGATTCAATTCATGATTCATTTCATGATTCATGATTTAATTCATGATTAATGATTCATGATTTCAATTCATGATTCATGATGCAATTCATGAATCATGATTCAATTCTTGATTCATGATTCAATTCATGTTTCATGATTCGATCATGATTCATGATTCAATTCATGATTCATAATTCGATTCATGATTCATGATTCATGATTCGATTCATGTTTCATGTTTCATGATTCAATTCATGATTCATGATTCGATTTATGATTTATGATTCAATTTATAATTCATGATTTATGATTCAATTCATGATTCAATTCATGATTCATGATTCAATTCATGATTCGAGATTCATGATTTAATTCATGATTTATGATTCAATTCATGATTCATGATTCGATTCATGATTCATGATTCAATTCATGATTCATGATTTAATTCATGATTCATAATTCATGATTCATGATTCAATTCATAATTCATGATTCAATTCATGATCATGATGCGATTCATGATTCATGATTCGATTCATGATTCATGATTCAATTCATGATTCATGATTTATGATTCAATTCATGATTCAATTCATGATTCATTTCATGATTCATGATTCGATCATGATTCATGATTCGATTCATGATTCATGATTCGATTCATGATTCATGATTATGATTCAATTCATGATCAATTCATGATTCATTTCATGATTCATGATTCGATTCATGATCAGATTCATGATTCGATTCATGATTCGATTCGATTCATGATTCATAATTCATGATTCAATTCATGATTCATGATTCATGATTCAAGATTCAATTCATGATTCATGATTCGATTCATGATTCATAATTCATGATTCAATTCATGATTCATGATTCATGATTCAAGATTCAATTCATGATTCATGATTCAATTCATGATTCATGATTCGATTCATGATTCATAATTCATGATTTATGATTCATGATTCGATCATGATTCATTTCATTATTCGAGTTTCGATTCATAATTCATGATTCAATCATGATTCATGATTCAATTCATGATTCATGTTTCGATTCATGATTCATGATTCGATTTATGATTCATGATTCAATTCATGATTCATGATTCATAATTCATGATTCGATTCATGATTCATGATTCCATTCATGATTTATGATTTATGATTAAATTTATGATTCAATTCATGATTCATGATTCATGATTAGATTCATGATTCATGATTCGATTTCATGATCATGATTCAATTCATGATTTTTGATTTATGATTCAATTTATGATTTAATTCATGATTCATGATTCAATTCATGATTCATGATTCATGATTCGATTCATGATTCATGATTCAATTCATGATTCATGATTCATGATTCAATTCATGATTCATGATTCAATCATGATTCATGATTCATGATTCATGATTCATGATTCGATTCATGATTCATGATTCAATCATGATCATGATTCAATTCATGATTCATGATTCGATTCATGATTCATGATTCAGATTCAATTCATGATTCATTATTTAATTCATGATTCATGATTCGATTCATGATTCATGATTAGATTCATGATTTATAATTCAAATCATGATTCATGATTCATTATTTAATTCATGATTCATGATTCGATTCATGATTCATGATTCAATTCATGATTTATGATTTATGATTCAATTTATGATTTAATTCATGATTCATGATTCAATTCATGATTCATGATTCGATTCATGATTCATGATTCAATTCATGATTCATGATTCATGATTCAATTCATGATTCATGATTCGATTCATGATTCATGATTCATGATTCATGATTCAATTCATGATTCATGATTCAATTCATGATTCATGATTCCATTCATGATTCATGGATTAATGATTCATGATTCATGATTCATGATTCATGATTCAATTCATGATTCATGATTCGATTCATGATTCATGATTCAATTCATGATTCATGATTTATGATTTATTTCATGATTCATGATTCATGATTCAATTCATGATTTATGATTCATAATTTATGATTCGATTCATGACTCATGATTCGATTCATGATTCATGATTTAATTCATGATTCATGATTCATTAATCAATTCATGATTCATGATTCAATTCATGATTCATGATTCGATTCATGATTCATGATTCGATTCATGATTCATGATTCAATTCATGATTCATGATTTATAATTCAATTCATGATTCAATTCATGATTCAAATTCATGATTCATGATTCATGATTCAATTCATGATTCATGATTCGATTCATGATTCATGATTCGATTCATGATTCATGATTCAATCATGATTCATGATTCATGATTCATGATTCAATTCATGATTCATGTTTCAATTCATGATTCATGATTCCATTCATGATTCATGATTAATGATTCATGATTCATGATTAATGATTCATGATTCATGATTCAATTCATGATTCATGATTCGATTCATGATTCATGATTCAATTCATGATTCATGATTTATGATTCAATTCATGATTCAATTCATGATTCATGATTCGATTCATGAATTATGATTCAATTTATGATTCATGATTTAATTCATGATTCATGATTTGATTCATGATTCATGATTCAATTCATGATTCATTTCATAATTCATGATTCAATTCATGATTCATGATTCAATTCATGATTCATTTCATGGTTCGAGTTTCGATTCATAATTCATGATTCAATTCATGATTCATGATTCAATTCATGATTCATGTTTCGATTCATGATTCATGATTCGATTTATGATTCATGATTCAATTCATGATTCATGATTCATAATTCATGATTCGATTCATGATTCATGATTCCATTCATGATTCATGATTCATGATTTAATTCATGATTCATGATTCATGATTCATGATTCGATTCATGATTCATGATTCAATTCATGATCATGATTCATAATTTATGATTCGATTCATGACTCATGATTCCATTCATGATTCATGATGCATGATTTAATTCATGATTCATGATTCATGATTCAATTCATGATTCATGATTCGATTCATGATTCATGATTCGATTCATGATTCATGATTCAATTCATGATTCATGATTTATAATTCAATTCATGATTCAATTCATGATTCATTTCATAATTCATGATTCGATTCATGATTCATGATTCATGATTCGATTCATGATTCATGATTCGATTCATGATTCATGATTCATAATTCATGATTCAATTCATGATTCATGATTCAAGATTCAATTCATGATTCATGATTTAATTCATGATTCATGATTCGATTCATGATTCATAATTCATGATTTATGATTCATGATTCATAATTCATGATTTATGATTCATGATTCGATTCATGATTCATGATTCATGATTCAATTCATGATTCATGATTCAATTCATGATTCATGATTAGATTCATGATTTATAATTCAAATCATGATTCATGATTCATTATTTAATTCATGATTCATGATTCGATTCATGATTCATGATTCAATCATGATTTATGATTCATTATTTAATTCATGATTCATGAGTCGATTCATGATTCATGATTCAATTCATGATTCATGATTCAATTCATAATTCATGATTCATGATTCATGATTCAATTCATGATTCAAGATTCAATTCATGATTCATGATTCATGATTCATGATTCAATTCATGATTCATTATTCAATTCATGATTCATGATTCGATTCATGATTCATGATTCGATTCATGATTCATGATTCAATTCATGATTCATTTCATGATTCATGATTCAATTCATGATTCATGATTCATGATTCAATTCATGATTCATTTCATGATTCATGATTTAATTCATGATTAATGATTCATGATTCAATTCATGATTCATGATGCAATTCATGAATCATGATTCAATTCTTGATTCATGATTCAATTCATGTTTCATGATTCGATTCATGATTCATGATTCAATTCATGATTCATAATTCGATTCATGATTCATGATTCATGATTCGATTCATGTTTCATGTTTCATGATTCAATTCATGATTCATGATTCGATTTATGATTTATGATTCAATTTATAATTCATGATTTATGATTCAATTCATGATTCAATTCATGATTCATGATTCAATTCATGATTCGAGATTCATGATTTAATTCATGATTTATGATTCAATTCATGATTCATGATTCGATTCATGATTCATGATTCAATTCATGATTCATGATTTAATTCATGATTCATAATTCATGATTCATGATTCAATTCATAATTCATGATTCAATTCATGATTCATGATGCGATTCATGATTCATGATTCGATTCATGATTCATGATTCAATTCATGATTCATGATTTATGATTCAATTCATGATTCAATTCATGATTCATTTCATGATTCATGATTCGATTCATGATTCATGATTCATGATTCGATTCATGATTCATGATTCGATTCATGATTCATAATTCATGATTCAATTCATGATTCATGATTCATGATTCAAGATTCAATTCATGATTCATGATTCGATTCATGATTCATAATTCATGATTCAATTCATGATTCATGATTCATGATTCAAGATTCAATTCATGATTCATGATTCAATTCATGATTCATGATTCGATTCATGATTCATAATTCATGATTTATGATTCATGATTCGATTCATGATTCATTTCATTATTCGAGTTTCGATTCATAATTCATGATTCAATTCATGATTCATGATTCAATTCATGATTCATGTTTCGATTCATGATTCATGATTCGATTTATGATTCATGATTCAATTCATGATTCATGATTCATAATTCATGATTCGATTCATGATTCATGATTCCATTCATGATTTATGATTTATGATTCAATTTATGATTCAATTCATGATTCATGATTCATGAATTAGATTCATGATTCATGATTCGATTCATGATTCATGATTCAATTCCATGATTTATGATTTATGATTCAATTTATGATTTAATTCATGATTCATGATTCAATTCATGATTCATGATTCATGATTCGATTCATGATTCATGATTCAATTCATGATTCATGATTCATGATTCAATTCATGATTCATGATTCAATTCATGATTCATGATTCATGATTCATGATTCATGATTCAATTCATGATTTCATGATTCATGATTCAAGATTCAATTCATGATTCATGATTCAATTCATGATTCATGATTCGATTCATGATTCATGATTCATGATTCAATTCATGATTCATTATTTAATTCATGATTCATGATTCGATTCATGATTCATGATTCAATTCATGATTTATGATTTATGATTCAATTTATGATTTAATTCATGATTCATGATTCAATTCATGATTCATGATTCGATTCATGATTCATGATTCAATTCATGATTCATGATTCATGATTCAATTCATGATTCATGATTCGATTCATGATTCATGATTCATGATTCATGATTCAATTCATGATTCCATGATTCATGATTCATGATTCCAATTCATGATTCATGATTCAATTCATGATTCATGATTCGATTCATGATTCATGATTCATGATTCAATTCATGATTCATGATTCATTATTTAATTCATAATTCATGATTCGATTCATGATTCATGATTCGATTCATGATTCATGATTCAATTCATGATTCATGATTCATGATTTAATCATGATTCATGATTCAGGATTCAATTCATGAATCATGATTCGATTCATGATTCATGATTCAATTCATGATTATGATTTATGATTCAATTTATGATTCAATTCATGATTCATGATTCAATTCATGATTCATGATTCGATCATGATTCATGATTCAATTCATGATTCATGATTCATGATTCAATTCATGATTCATGATTCGATTCATGATTCATGATTCAATTCATGATTCATGATTCATGATTCAATTTATGATTCATGATTCATGATTCACGATTCATGATTCAATTCATGATTCATGATTCAATTCATAATTCATGATTCGATCATGATTCATGATTCGATTCATGATTCATTGATTCAATTCATGATTCATAATTCATGATTCATGATTCAATTCATAATTCATTATTCAATTCATGATTCATGATGCGATTCATGATTCGATTCATGATTCATAATTCAATTCATGATTCATGATTTATGATTCAATTCATGATTCAATTCATGATTCATTTCATGATTCATGATTCGATTCATGATTCATGATTCAATTCATGATTCATGATTCATGATTCATGATTCAAGATTCAATTCATGATTCATGATTCATGATTCATGATTCAAGATTCAATTCATGATTCATGATTCAATTCATGATTCATGATTCGATTCATGATTCATGATTAGATTCATGATTATAATTCAAATCATGATTCATGATTCATTATTTAATTCATGATTCATGATTCGATTCATGATTCATGATTCAATTCATGATTCATGATTCATTATTTAATTCATGATTCATGATTCGTTTCATGATTCATGATTCGATTCATGATTCATGATCAATTCATGATTCATGATTCATTATTTAATTCATGATTCATGATTCGATTCATGATTCATGATTCGATTCATGATTCATGATTCGATTCATGATTCATAATTCAATTCATGATTCATGATTTATGATTCAATTCATGATTCAATTCATGATTCATTTCATGATTCATGATTCGATTCATGATTCATGATTCAATTCATGATCATGATTCATGATTCATGATTCAAGATTCAATTCATGATTCATGATTCATGATTCATGATTCAAGATTCAATTCATGATTCATGATTCAATTCATGATTCATGATTCGATTCATGATTCATGATTAGATTCATGATTTATAATTCAAATCATGATTCATGATTCATTATTTAATTCATGATTCATGATTCGATTCATGATTCATGATTCAATTCATGATTCATGATTCATTATTTAATTCATGATTCATGATTCGTTTCATGATTCATGATTCGATTCATGATTCATGATTCAATTCATGATTCATGATTCATGATTCAATTCATGATTCATGATTCAATTCATGATTCATGATTCCATTCATGATTCATGATTAATGATTCATGATTCATGATTCATGATTCATGATTCAATTCATGATTCATGATTCGATTCATGATTCATGATTCAATTCATGATTCATGATTTATGATTTATTTCATGATTCATGATTCATGATTCAATTCATGATTATGATTCATAATTTATGATTCGATTCATGACTCATGATTCGATTCATGATTCATGATTTAATTCATGATTCATGATTCATTAATCAATTCATGATTCATGATTCAATTCATGATTCATGATTCGATTCATGATTCATGATTCGATCATGATTCATGATTCAATTCATGATTCATGATTTATAATTCAATTCATGATTCAATTCATGATTCAATTCATGATTCATGATTCATGATTCAATTCATGATTCATGATTCGATTCATGATTCATGATTCGATTCATGATTCATGATTCAATTCATGATTCATGATTCATGATTCATGATTCAATTCATGATTCATGTTTCAATTCATGATTCATGATTCCATTCATGATTCATGATTAATGATTCATGATTCATGATTAATGATTCATGATTCATGATTCAATTCATGATTACATGATTCGATTCATGATTCATGATTCAATTCATGATTCATGATTTATGATTCAATCATGATTCAATTCATGATTCATGATTCGATTCATGAATTATGATTCAATTTATGATTCATGATTTAATTCATGATTCATGATTTGATTCATGATTCATGATTCAATTCATGATTCATTTCATAATTCATGATTCAATTCATGATTCATGATTCAATTCATGATTCATTTCATGGTTCGAGTTTCGATCATAATTCATGATTCAATTCATGATTCATGATTCAATTCATGATTCATGTTTCGATTCATGATTCATGATTCGATTTATGATTCATGATTCAATTCATGATTCATGATTCATAATTCATGATTCGATTCATGATTCATGATTCCATTCATGATTCATGATTCATGATTTAATTCATGATTCATGATTCATGATTCATGATTCGATTCATGATTCATGATTCAATTCATGATTCATGATTCATAATTTATGATTCGATTCATGACTCATGATTCCATTCATGATTCATGATGCATGATTTAATTCATGATTCATGATTCATGATTCAATTCATGATTCATGATTCGATTCATGATTCATGATTCGATTCATGATTCATGATTCAATTCATGATTCATGATTTATAATTCAATTCATGATTCAATTCATGATTCATTTCATAATTCATGATTCGATTCATGATTCATGATTCATGATTCGATTCATGATTCATGATTCGATTCATGATTCATGATTCATTAATTCATGATTCAATTCATGATTCATGATTCAAGATTCAATTCATGATTCATGATTTAATTCATGATTCATGATTCGATTCATGATTCATAATTCATGATTTATGATTCATGATTCATAATTCATGATTTATGATTCATGATTCGATTCATGATTCATGATTCATGATTCAATTCATGATTCATGATTCAATTCATGATTCATGATTAGATTCATGATTTATAATTCAAATCATGATTCATGATTCATTATTTAATTCATGATTCATGATTCGATTCATGATTCATGATTCAATTCATGATTTATGATTCATTATTTAATTCATGATTCATGAGTCGATTCATGATTCATGATTCAATTCATGATTCATGATTCAATTCATAATTCATGATTCATGATTCATGATTCAATTCATGATTCAAGATTCAATTCATGATTCATGATTCATGATTCATGATTCAATTCATGATTCATTATTCAATTCATGATTCATGATTCGATTCATGATTCATGATTCGATTCATGATTCATGATTCAATTCATGATTCATTTCATGATTCATGATTCAATTCATGATTCATGATTCATGATTCAATTCATGATTCATTTCATGATTCATGATTTAATTCATGATTAATGATTCATGATTCAATTCATGATTCATGATGCAATTCATGAATCATGATTCAATTCTTGATTCATGATTCAATTCATGTTTCATGATTCGATTCATGATTCATGATTCAATTCATGATTCATAATTCGATTCATGATTCATGATTCATGATTCGATTCATGTTTCATGTTTCATGATTCAATTCATGATTCATGATTCGATTTATGATTTATGATTCAATTTATAATTCATGATTTATGATTCAATTCATGAATCAATTCATGATTCATGATTCAATTCATGATTCGAGATTCATGATTTAATTCATGATTTATGATTCAATTCATGATTCATGATTCGATTCATGATTCATGATTCAATTCATGATTCATGATTTAATTCATGATTCATATTCATGATTCATGATTCAATTCATAATTCATGATTCAATTCATGATTCATGATGCGATTCATGATTCATGATTCGATTCATGATTCATGATTCAATTCATGATTCATGATTTATGATTCAATTCATGATTCAATTCATGATTCATTTCATGATTCATGATTCGA